>NW_026725397.1:0-64261 GCF_029784015.1 Lycium ferocissimum
AAATAAAATGAATTAATCTCCTTCCCAATTCTACATGCCACACGGCCACATACACATAGCACACCTACACGGCTCACTTCCAACACATAACATTTTCATAGTCTTCATTCAACTCTACATACTACAACGTATATGACCTTCCATAACATGTAAAGAACATGAAATTCTTACCTCTTCTTCCAACTTCCACTTGCCACAAACGTAACTTCCTCACTTAAATAATTATGCCACGTCGAAGAGCGTCTTGCACTTGTCAAGAATTCAAGAAGGATGAGATTTTTGGATCAAGATTGAAGGCTAGGAAATTTTCCTTTTTTTTTTCCTTCTTTCCTTGGAGCCGAATGCTCCTTTCTTTTTTTTTCCTCTTCTCTTCTTTTTGCTTCTTGAATGATCTATGGATGAATATCCATAATCATCATCTTATATAAATTAGTCATGTGACTAATCACATGACTAAGTTCTCATGGGTTTGGGCCAAACATGGCCGGCCACCCCTTAACACTTGGGCCTCAATTTCCTTTTTTTTTTTAGCCCAATTACTTATGGATCATATTTCGCAATTCCAAAATAAATTTTCAAAATTCCAATTTTGCCCTTAGCCTTTCTCGACAAATTCCGCACCAATGTTTCCATAGCCGACATATTCATACTAGTAAGATCCAAATATGGCCTTATTTCTTACAAGCAAAGATTATTCCGAACTTTCCAAATATGCAAAAATGCCGGATATAACAGACAACATAAGAAATAGTATAAGAAATAGCATAGAATGGGAGGATCAGGAGGTAATAAAGCCATTTGTACCTCTAGTGGCCTTCGTCATATCTACTTACTTATTTTTTGTAGGGACCTTCCATTTCTAAGTCTTACTCATGCATATATATAGACATACACATATTCGTATTTATATCGTACCCGAATACAAAAGTTCGGTGATTCCAATACCCGGCCATGACAAGGATCGGTGATTATGCATACCTGGCCCTATCAAGGCTTAGTGTTATCCGTACCCAACGCGCGCAGGTGCGTGCGCGGTAGGTATCATACCCAGCTATATAAGCTTGGTGTTACATAATAGTCATACATACTTAGACACGTGTAAGTAAAAGTCCATAAGTATCATCAACACCATTACTACCATCGTTCTCGTTACATCTATCCTTAGAGGATCAACTATAATATAAAGGTGGTACTGGTAATGTGAAAGTACCGAGAATCATGAGCTTTTGAAATCTTAGAGACAGAGTCATTTAGAAGACATTATGAAATTCATGAAAGGATATATATAGCAGAGGAACCATGCCTTAATGAAAGAAGGGTTAGCCTTATATACCTCTTTGTCTTCTTAGCTATTTAACGTTCACCGTCAAAGCCTGAATAGTCTACATTTAGAAGGGTTCATACCATAGTTAAGCCTTAATGATGCTCTTAAACCTAAACTAAGATGATTCATGATTTAATGAAAATTAGGCAGCATTTTCCCTATTCCATCGACTCCCACTATACTATAATACAACTCCCAAACATCCACAATAACATTCACAATATCACAATCAAGTACTCACATTACATTAAGCCTTCAATATTCACTATCATATTCAACTCATACTAGCAACTTCATACCAACTTTTGCACATTTTCATACAATGCTTCCTCATCACCATTATTACCTTTCATAACAATATTATATCCATATCATACTAAGAATCATGACTCAAGTTAGCTTACTACTCACAAACATCATAAAAGCTACATTTAGACTTCGTTTTCTACTTCCTTCTTCTACCCAAGTTTTGCTACAACCAAGCATTCTCAATAACATGAAATAAGCATGGAAACTAACCTTTTTATCCCATAGGAACAAGCTTTGGAGCAGCTATCAACTTGTACAAAAAACCCTAGCTATGATGCCCAAGTATTTCTTGAAATCTACTAACCCTAGGAAGCCTTCTAACACGTGAACACTTTGATTCTTACTATTTGATCTTTGTAATCTCTTGGGTTTGAGTGAAATATGTTGGGAGGAGGGTTTTGGCACCTTGGAGAGCTTGGAAGAAATGTGGGAAATGAAAAAAAAGTGAGGGTCATGCATGTTTATAAAAAGAAAATTCTGACCCGACCCGATTATACGGCCAATTATACGGGCTGTATAATTTATATGGTCCGCATAGACCGTATAATATCACCAGGTTTCACCCTTCTCTAGAAGCAATCTACGGACCATTATACGGGCCGTATAATTTATACGGTCCGTACAAATGGCCGTACAACTGGGAATTTTCGAATTCCATTCTCGTCGACTCGTTTGACTTCCAATCCTCGTGGAACCTTCTTGGAACTTATATAACACTTCATTAACCATACAATAGGCCCTATAGCAGCCCCTCAAGATAATTCTAAGTAAATATTAGCTCAATTATAGCAGATACCTTCCGAACGTGACTTACATTTCACTTCCTTCAACAAGCTAAACTTTACATTTTCGTATGACTCGAAATCTTTCAGTATGCACCTTAAGCTATCTAGTACTTCCCCTAATCTCACAAGGATTTCATAATCACCTTAATCTCACACTAGCCTATCCACAAGACAACACATCCGAAATTTCCGAGGGGTAACATTCTCCATCCTTAGAAACATTCGTAGGACGAATATTAGGTTCTTGGGGATTCGATAAAAATTTTGCCAGAGTTTTTCCTATAATATAGCACTATCATCCTGCAATAGCAACCCAAAATACATCACCTCACAGGGCTACAACAACAACATCAATAACCATGGCCACACACGACCAGGAAAACATAAAGGAAAACACTACATACCTGAGGATAATGGCGTCTCTGCCCGAGTCTCCTCTGAAGGTGAAAATAAACGCGGGTACCTGAACTTCATGTCTTCTTCGACTTCCCAAGTCATTTCCTCTCTATTATTATTCTTCCATTAAATTTTAACTGAAGCTACCTCTTTGGTTCTGAGCTTCCGTACTTGCCTATCTAAAATGGCAATGGGGACTTCTTCATAACATAATTGTTTAGTAACTTGGACATCATCTATTGGTAATGTCACGACCCAACTAGGGGCCGTGACGAGTACCCGATACTTGTACCGAGCACCCCTTATCTACCGTTTCACACCCGTACCTTTTAGCAAGTCGTATGAACAAGGTCCTTTTTTTTTCCAAACTAAACATTAACATTAGCCGTCATTATAAACATAGACCAGCTTAGCTTCGCTATCACTTTATACAACAAGATTAGGATGCCAAAATACCACATATTTAACTATACATAATCGATCGTACATATACTACGAGCCTCTAGACATAGTATATATCTATACATGAAAAGAGCCGAGCAATCGTCGTGCTCAAAAATACATACACAAAAGAGTACCACGGAGACGAGGCTCCGAACAACCGGAGCGCTATCAAGTACGGGCTGGTAGGGCTCCTAAGGATCAAATCCTCCGTTCGTCGCTGACTGCGCGGCATGAAACGCAACGTCCACAAGAAGGGGACGCGCACGAATAGTGTACCGAGTATGTAAGGCATAAATAGTAATAAGCGAGAACATAAATCATGCGTAATGACATAAAAGAACTACAACTCAAGTCCCCGGGATAGAAACATAACTTCGTATATATAAGTGCCCTCGGGCAGATGCCGTGTTTTCTTAACTTTCATTACTCCTTTATATATATACACATATATGCATAAAGATAGAATGTATTATATTGCCGAGGCGTCGGCAGCCGATCCATTTAGCCATAAATATGCACATCCCGCGTCCGGGCATCCCGCGTCCGGGACGATTTCAAGTCAAGTAATGCCAACTGATCAGGTGGATATGCGTATATAACGCTCTGCCATTATTTCCGTTTCCCCGTAAATATATGAGAATTCCATGTATAAATATCGGCGTCTATAGCGCCCCCGATCCTTTTTGTCACGTACGCATGCTTATATCATATATATATATATTTACCCGCGTCTATAGCGCTCGATTCTCGCCATTATATACATACACTTATATTTTGTATTTATCGTCTATAGCGCTCTGACTCGGCTATCATATAATATACTTATACTTAGAATCTTTAGTACAGTCGTTACCTATAATAGAATTAGGTTATCCAGAAACGGTTTAACATTCTCGTACTTTCATGCATATAGCAAAGTATATTATCTACATATGTTATGTGCCATGACGTTACTCAGGAAGGTCTTAGGGTAATCGGGTCTTATCCTTGCAAGTTCTAGGATATTTGGACCTTTCTTTCGCAATTCATGCACTTTTAGTTCAATCTTACTGAATGAATAGTAACTATTTTCAATCGCGGATCTCTAGAGTTAGGAAAGTCCCCGAGGCGCGAAGTCAGGCCTATACGTCTAAGACATGCCCAGAAAGGAAGGGGAAACCTTACATACCTTTTTCGTCTCTTGTACGGCTCCAAATCTCCGTCCGAATCTCGCCAAAATCTACAAATTGGTCAAGTTTACCAATTGTCAATTCAAGAATCTACAAGTTAAGATTCAAAGTGGCTATGCGTCTACCGAAATTTCGCAAAGACTTCCCCCGCTAATATACCATCCCACCAAGTTCAACTTGGCGAATTCATCGACACAACAATCCGGGAATTCAACCCGGCCAAACTAACAACACAATAGCCAACAATTACATTACAATTTCAACAAAACACATTATAACACCATTAACCTTCTTTCCAATATAATACTTCAACTCATTCAACACTTCCAAATCGATGCAAAATTATATCATTTACTTCCATTTACATTACAAAGGTCACCACAACACAACTAACATATTAAATAACATTAATTCATTTCCATTCCAACATCAACATAGCCCACGGCCATGGCATGCATTTTCGATTCCAACCAAATTCTTTCAACTTCCATGGCCAATGTAATTTCTATCACAACCACAACTAAAACACCACATAAGATTCAACACACCTTAAATATATCCAAGCACACCCACGGCCACCTTTCAAGCATACACACTTGACATGCAAACTCCCATATCTTCATGAATTTTCATAGTTTCTACACTTCACAACAACAACCAACACACAACACAACACAATACAACACACACAACACACAACACACACACGGATTGCCTTTGAAGGTCACGGCCACACACCTACATATTTTCACCATATGAATTTCATCCATTTTCATACACCTCAACATGTTTACACGTCCACAACATATAAGGAGGAATGAATTCTTACCTTTTGCTTAGTTCTTCAACTTGCTTGAATTTCAACTTGCATGAACTTGTGCCTTTCTTTCTCTAATGAACCCTCCACCTTATTAAGCACCCTTGACTTGGTAGAAAATGATTTTTGGAGGAATTTTTGCAAATTTTCCTTGGAAATTTTACTATGGCCGAAAGGCCTTGGGTATTTCTCCTTTTTTTTTTGTTCTTGTTTCTCCTTGAAATTTCTAGAGAATTATGGAACTAAAGATGATTTAATCATCTTTTATAATTATAAATTTAGTCCCACATGGGCTTGGATCAAGCCCCATGGCCGGTTGGGCCTCTTATTTTTTTTTAAAATTTCCAAGCCCAATCAATCATAGTTAGTTCTCATAATCCATGAAAGAAATCATGCTCCAATTTCCAAATTTGCCCTTCGTCCTTCTTATATTTCACTTTCTAACTTGTTCATAAACCATTCATATACTTAACAAAATAAAAATGAGGCCTTGCTTATTGTCTTCCCGCGATTGTCTTGAACTATCCGATTGCATAAAATGCGGGATATAACAGGTAAAATTCTAGAAGGATCTCCAATGCACATACGAAGCATCGATACATGAAAAATTGGGTGAACTGACTCCAAATCAGGAGGTAGATCTAATTCGTAAGCCACTTTGCCTACCTTGCGTATAATCTCATAAGGCCCAATGTACAGGGGGCTAAGATTGCCCTTCTTACCAAATCTCATGACGCCCTTCATTGGCGACACCTAAAAAATACCTAATCTTTCACTTGAAACTCTAAGTTCCTTCGACAATTATCTGCATAGGACATCTGACGACTTTGAGCTGCTAATAATCGATCCTGTATAAGCTTGACTTTCTCTATAGCTTCGGACCAAGTACGCCCCTATCAATTTAGTCTCTCCTACTTCGAACCACCCAATCGGAGATCTACACTTGCACCCATATAAAGCCTCATACGGTGCCATTTGGATGCTAGAATGATAACTATTGTTATAAGCAAATTCAATAAGTGGTAAGTGATCGTCCCAATCACCTCCAAAATCCAATATACATGCCTGTAGCATATTCTCAAGGGTCTGAATGGTACGTTCTGCTTGTCCATCAGCCTGCGGGTGAAATGTCGTGCTAAGACTCACTTAAGTCCCTAAACCTTCTTGGAAAGATTTCCAAAAATTGGCTGTAAACTGAGTCCCTCTATCGGAGATAATAGACATTAGAACACCGTGAAGTCGCACTATCTCTTTAACATAAAGCTTTGCATAATCTTCTGCTACATATGTGGCTCTGACCGGTAAGAAATGAGCTGACTTCGTGAGTTTATCCATAATTACCCATATAGAATCATACTTACATTGAGAACGGGGTAAGCCTGTAATGAAGTCTATGTTAATTACTTCCCATTTCCAAGTTGGAATTTCTATTGCTTACAATAATCCGCCCGGCTTTTGGTGCTCAATTTTCACTTGCTGACAGTTAGGACATTGAGCTACGAATTCCGCTACATCTTTCTTCATCCCATTCCACCAATATATAGATTTAAGATCATGATACACCTGCATTGCTCCGGGGTGAACGAAATAACGGGAACAATGAGCTTCTTTTAATATTTGGTGGCACAATCCCGCCACATCAGGAACACATAACCTGCGTCGTCATCGGAGAACTCCATCTCCAGAAATCTCAAAGGATGACTTGTCCTTCTGGGGGAGTGTATTTCTGTAACGAACTAGCATGGGATCTTCGTATTGACGCTCTTTCACTCCAACTACTAGTGATGAGATCGCTAATTTTTGAATGGTAGCTCCCGTACTGCCTGAGTCCACTACTCGAACTCCTAGGCTAACTAACTGTTCGAGCTCATGAGCTATCTCTCTTTTCTCTTGCTGAACATCGCATAAACTTCCTATGGATCTACGGCTAAGAGCATCAGCTACAACATTTTCTTTCCCGGGATGATATAGGATGTTAACATCATAATCTTTCAATAATTCCAACCATCGCCGTTGCCGTAAATTCAGTTCTTTCTGCTTGATGATATATTAAAGGCTCTTATGATCTGTATAAATATCAGCGTGGACGCCGTACAAATAATGTCTCCACATCTTCAATGCATCAATTACTACAGACAATTCAAGATCATGGGTCGAATAATTTTTCTCATGTTTCCGTAACTGCCTCGAAGCATACACAATCACCTTACCATGTTGCATCAACACACAGTCTAGCCCAACGCCTGAAGCATCACAATAGACAACATAACCTTCCGATCCCTCTGGAAGTGTCAGGACTGGGGCAGAAGTTAATCTATCCTTTAGCTCTTGAAAACTACATTCACAAGCATCTATCCATTGAAATTTAGCTAATTTATGGGTTAACTTTGTGAGTGGTGCAGAAATAGAAGAAAAGCCTTCTACAAATCTCCGTAATAACTCGCAAGCCCGGAAAACTACGAACTTTCGTTGGGGTTGTGGGCCTTGGCCAAGTCTTCACGGCCTCAATCTTTTGGGTATCTACCTGAATGCCATGGGCTGAAATAATATGCCCCAAAAATGTCACTGAGTTCAACTAAAACTCACACTGAAAGTTTGGCGAATAACACTCGAGTTTGAAGAACTTTAAGAACAGTACGCAAATGATCCGCGTGTTCTGCCTCGGACCTAGAATATACCAGGATATCATCGATGAACACAATCACAAATAAATCCAAGAAGGGCCTGAGCACATTGTTCATCAAATCCATAAATACTGCCGGCGCAATAGTTAGCCCAAATGACATTACCCGGAACTCAAAATGGCCGTATCTTATTCTGAAGGCTGTCTTAGGAATATCTTTCTCCCTAACTCGCACTTGATGATATTCGGATCTCAAGTCTATCTTTGAAAATCATTTGGCACCTTCTAATTGATCAAATAAGTCGTCAATCCTTGGGAGTGGATATTTGTTCTTGATCGTTACTTTATTCAGTTGCCGATAGTCACTGCACATTCGCAAAGAGCCATCTTTCTTTCGTACAGACAGCACGGGTGCTCCCCTTGGGGGAAGAAATAGGCCTAATAAAGCCTTTCTCAAGCAAGTCCTTCAATTTCTCCTTTAACTCTTTTAACTCTGCGGGAGCCATTCTGTTATACCTCGCAAAAATTTCATGTCGTCATATGATAGATAGAC
Source organism: Lycium ferocissimum (assembly GCF_029784015.1). Classification (NCBI taxonomy): domain Eukaryota; kingdom Viridiplantae; phylum Streptophyta; class Magnoliopsida; order Solanales; family Solanaceae; genus Lycium; species Lycium ferocissimum. The sequence goes on from NW_026725397.1 coordinate 8,421, forward strand.
TAATGCAGGGTGAGACGAATACGATGTTTCTATAAGTAAGAAAGGTTATTTAATGATCCTAGTTAAGATTTCAAAGATGTTGGAAGTAAGTGGAGAAATTTGTGTTTTGGAAAAATTTCGTAAAGTACCGAGCTAATCTTTGAATTAATGATGTCTTAAAGGAGAGTTGTAACTCTCCTTAAATTGGTAATGAAGTGTTAAACAAGTGTCAAGAAGGTTCCATAAGGATTGGAGATCGAACGAACGACGGAAACAATTTTCGAGAGGTGGGGTTATACAACCGCTTGTACGGTCCGTATAAGGGTCTGTGTAACACCCAAAAGGAAGATGTATTCCACGATGGTGAACCACGGTCACTTATACAGACCGTAAAAGGTTATACGGACCGTGTAAGTGTCTATATAACACCCGACGGGCTGAGTTATTTTCAAGTATATAAATGTGATCCCACTTCATTATTTTCATTTTCCACACTTCTCCACTTCTCTCCAAGGCTCTAGAACATTCCACACATTTCATATACAAGAATCCAAGGCAAATCAAAGGCTCATATCATTAATCCAAGGGAATCAAGCATAAGGAAGCTCTTAGGGGTTGCTAGAGACAAGAAAACTTTATGGATTGAAGCTAGGGTTTTTCTTCAAGTGAAGTATTTCCATCCAAAGGTTATTCCTACTCAATAAAAGGTAAGTTTTATGATCATTTCATGTTATTTGGACTATGGAGGGGTTGAAAGACTTGGGTAGAAGAAGAAAGTAGAAAATGAAGTCTAAATGTAACTTTGGTGATATTTTTAAGTAGTGAGCTAGCTTGAGTCATGATTACTAGTATAATATGGATATAATCTTGTTATGGAAGGTAATAATGGTAATGAAGAAGCATCATATGTAAATGGCTAAAATGGGTAAGAAGTTGCTAGTATGAGTTGAACATGGAGGTGAATATTGAAGGCTTAGTGTAATGTGATTACTTGATTTGGATATTATGAGCCTATTATGAATGTTATTATGGTTGTTGAGAGTTGTTTTGTGATATGATGGAAGTTGACGAAATAGGGGAAATGCTGCCCAATTTTCATTAGATTGTGAATTATTCTAGTTTGAATTTAAGAGTATCATTAAGGCTTAACCATGGTATGAATCCTTCTAAATGTAGATTATTCAAGCTTCAACAGTGAATGTTACATAGTTAAGAAGACAAAGACGTATGTAAGGCTAACCCTTTTTTCAATAAGGCATGGTTCCTTGGCTATATATATATATATATATCCTTTCATGAGTTCTATAATGTCTTCCAAATGATTCTATCTTTAAAGCTACTAAAGCTCATGATCCTCGATACTTTCATGATTTCCATTGCATCCTTTAAGTACACGTGTCTAAGTATGTATGACTATTATTTAACACCGAGCTTATATGGTCGGGTATGATATCTATTGCGCGCACACCACTGCAGTTGGGTACGAATGACACTGAGCCTTGGTAGGGCCAGGTATATATAATCACCGAGCCTTGTCATAGCCGGGAATGTGAAACCACCGAACCTCCATGGTCGGGTATGCTATGGATATGAATACGGATACGAATATAGATACGGATGTAGCTATATGTATATGTTTATATGTGTGTACATGAGCACACATTAGAAATGGAAGGTCCCTATGAAAGACAAGTAAGTAATTATGATGAGGGCTCTACTATCTCCCGATTCTCCCATCTTATGCTATTTCTTATGCTCCTATTATGATGTTGATTATGCTTTACATACTCAGTGCATTATTCGTACAGACGTCCTTTTGTTTGTGGACGCTGTGTCATGCCCGCAGGTGGCCGGGGAACCGAGCTTGATCCATAGCATTTCTTATTCAGGGACTACATAGAGGAGCTCCATTTCATCCGGAGCTACAGCTTTTGGTATTATTCTTTTGTGTACATACATGGGCACGGCGGGGTCCTGTCCAGCCTATATGATGTTACCTACTCTTCTTAGAGGCTCGTAGACAGTTGTGTATGATTAGATGTCCCTAGCCTTGTCGGCTTATATTTTGTACATCATTTTGATGGCCTCGTCGGCTTATGTTTATTGACATGGGCATAGTTGTTAATGATGGTATAGATGCGTGGTTGCCCAATGAGTTTAGCATTATTGATGTATAGCATTCATGAGTAAGCTATGTGGTCCACCTAGATGTGAATACGCATGTACGATAAAAGGTACCCGGGTAGGTTAGCACTGGGTGCCCATCATGGCCCTCCGGTTGGGTCGTGACACATTCTGTAAGGAGGAACAAATATGTGCTTTGTATCCGGTAGCACATCTATAGTGAAATCAATCTTCCGCTCTAGAGGGAGGCCTGGAAGCTCTTTCGGGAATACATCCGGGAACTCATTCACCACGGGGACAGACTGAAGAGTTGGCGATTCAGCTTCTACATCTTGAACCCAAATTAGATGGTAAATACAACCTTTTGTGATCATTTTCCTTACCTTTAGATAGGAAATAAACCTACCTTTTGGGGATGCAGTATTTTCTTTCAATTCTAAAACTGGTTCTCCCGAAAACTGGAAGCGAACCATTTTCATTCTACAATCAACATTGGCATAGTAAGAAGCCAACCAATCCATGTCCATGATAATATCAAAGTCCGCCATTTTTAACTCATGTAAATCATCCATAGTACGATGATCACAAATCGCCACTACACAATTTCTATATACTCGACTAGCTATTACCGGTTCACCGGTGGGTGTAGATACCTCAAAAGGTTTGATCGACTCCGGTTTAACCCCAAATCGACCCGCAATCTATAGAGTAACATATGACAATATGGAGCCCGGGTATATCAAAGCATATACATCATGAGAAAATACCGATAATATACCTGTGACGACATTGGGGGAAGACTCAAGATCCTGTCGTCCTGCCAAAGCATACGGTGCTGAGGACCACTAGAACTGGGGGCTCTCCCTCTATCTCTACCATGGCTGACTGGCGCCTGTGAACTTGGACCCATAGAGCGTATAGATATTGAAGACCCGACTGCCGATCATGAAGGCTGGATTCTACCCCTGCCAGCAACCGAGGGGAAATCATGCATGATATGGCCTGGCCGACCGCATGTATAGCAAACAACTGAACCTAGTCGACACTGGCCCCAATGTAACTTCTCGCACTGGGAACATCGTGACACGGGTGGCCTTGCCTAACCCGAATCACCTTTGAACTAAGAACCTGAAGCCCTGAAACTCTGACTCGGCCCGGAATAAGTAGATCTATCAAATCTTTGGCCTGTAAATCATGGAGGCGCACTAGTCATATAATGGCCTAAATGCCTAGAAAACTGCTGTCTTTGCCCGCCTCTAAAATCACTCGTCGGACCCGAAGATCTAGCCCTCTTGCTATACCCTCTATCATGCCACGCTCACTTCTTTGCTGTTATTGTCTCTCCTCAAAATTTTGGGCATGGGCTTGAATGCGAGAAATATCCATGTTCTCCTGAAGGGACGCAGTCAAGCATCTATCCATCAAATGTGGCCCTAGGCCTCTCACAATTCAGTGCACTCGGTCACCCATATCCGCTACCATGGCCGAAGCATACCTAGCCAAAGAATTGAAGCGGAGACTGTACTCTAAGGCACTCATACTTTCTTGCCTAAGATTTAAGAACTTATCGGCTCTAGCCCGCCGGACCTCTTGGGGCAAGTAATGTCGGAGGAAGGCATCCACAAATTTCTGCCATACCGAAGGAGGTGCATTGGCTCCCCGTGAAGCCATCCAAATCGTATACCAATGAACCGCAACATCCCTCAATCTATAGGACGCTAACTCTACCGATTCAATGTCTGAAGCATGCATTAACCGAAGTGTCCTCAGCATCCCATCAATAAATTTTTGAGGGTTCTCATTCGGCTTTGACCCGAAGGATTCTAGATGGTTCAAGCTAATAAAATCAAGGGTCCTTGCACTGCTGCCCCTATCACCTTCCCCTGTACCTTGCCACTGAGTCTGGGCGGCAACCAACTAAGTAAGTAAATGAATGGCCTCTTTTATATCTTGGCTTTCGAAGCATCCGTCGGTGTCGAGTAAGTAAATGACCGAGTGGACCGAGATTAAGCCGCATTCTCGGACTCGCCCTCCTCTATTGGCGGTGCTCTCTCGCCCGCTTTTCTTGCCTTTGCCCACCTTTTTCTTTATAGGCATTTCGAAATACATTATACACGGTTAAGGAAAAGAGAATTCTTATATCATGGCTCCATCGATGAAGAAAGAAGGGGAATGTGGCGAGAAATTCTTATGTCATCATGGCTCCATCGCATACCAAATCGTCATATTTTAGCGTAACACGTATTTCATATTCATCATTTTAAATAGAATCATTTCGAAGCAAATATTATCTTAAGCGGTCGCACGTACAGAAATATCATATCAAAGTCAAAAGGGCGGCGGAATACACATCGCCGAATATATACACACATACAACATATGGGCCATCACGGCCGCCATAGCAGACGGGACCGCATTAAGACACAAATCACGAATAAAACGAACACACATAGGACCCACGACCCACATATATGACTACAGGCCTCTACAAATCATATCGAAAACATATGACGGGACAGGGCCCCGCCGTACCCCAAATAATCAAATATACAGAAGCATATGCATGACAAAGGTATATACCAAAATGTGGGCTCCGGATCAAAAGGAGCGCTCTGTAATAGCAGAATGTGTGGCCTACACTGGCGGATCACGAATCTCAGTACCTGCGGGCATGAAACGCACCCCCGAAGAAAGGGGGTCAGTACGAAAGATGTCGAGTATGTAAAGCATAGAGTACGAAATCCAAATCATGACCGAAGTAAAAGTATAGAGAGAGAAGATACCGAATCAGTGTATCAAAAACCTGTACCGAAAACATGTATGTATAATGCAACAAAAATCATGCATAAGGCTCAGGAACGTGGTCACCACTCCGACGCTGGTGCCACAACACAACATACTCCAGAAGGTTTCAAATCTCCATACACCCCGAACGCAGCATATCATATCATCAGAACATATCATAAGCCATATCACAGCATAACTCCATAAATGAAACCCGGCCCTATGGCGAGGTCTCGGGAACCGTAACACAGCATACTGCCGAATATATCATAGTGCGCACGATCACAAACCGGCTCGGGAACCGGCGAACGATATCATAGTAATAGGCACGAGCAGAGTAGTGCGGAAACCATATGCATATACACAATTAAATTCCAAGACTCGACAAATAAATACACATATATATATGCATATATATTGAGATCAGAAAGTCCAAAATAAGTATCGAGTCTGTCAGAATTAGTATACAAAAAAAATATGAGCCTTTAAATTTACAAAAACTTTCGAAAAATACCTCATAAGCCATTTTCTGAAAATTTAGTATCATTCACATTAAGGAGCTTTCAGATAACTTATGGGGAAAATCAAACGGAGCCTTAGATTCATAGGCAAAAGTCCCCTTTTTATATCATACAAAAATAGATCAAGTAAGATGAACAAAGGAAGTCTCGGGACTAGTGGGCCCACCTCGGGTCAAGTCGAGGTGGCGGACATAAATTACGAACATTAGACTCTATGGAGTCATCCATGAAAGTTTCAAAGCGATTCTATCACGTTTGTGCAAGTTATGGATGTTTGGACAGTTTTCCAACAAACATAAGGATTATAGTTCGATTACATTGAATGAATAGTACCCAAAATCAAACTCGGATTTTTATGAACAGAATTACCCCGAGGCTTAAATCCAAACCTAATACACCTAAGACATGCCAAGAGAAGGAAAGGGGTAGCTTTACATACCTTTTCCGCTTCCTACACGTCTCCAAAATCAAGTCTCAAGTTCGCCAAAATCTACAATTTGGTCACAATTACCAAATGTTAATTGTAAGGCTTTAAGATTTCGATCTCAACCAATACTTGTCTACAAAAATTTGGGCAGCATCTCCCCTATACATATAACATCCCCGAGATTTAAACTCGGCCAAAATAGCAAGCAACCATACCAACAAGAATCTCAACAACATCAACAATCGGCTAGAAATGCATTCTAACGTAAATAGTCTTCTTTTCCAAATAATGCTACAACTCCCAATCTAACTTTGCACTTTCAAATCACTATCAACATTTCCATATTCATACACTAACTTAAGATCATTCAAACATAGGCCAAGAACATTCCAAGCAATCTATACAATATTCAACAATTCCATAATATCATAAAATCATACTAAAATGACATAACCTTCTACAACCAATTTCAATGCCAACTTAAACCATTTAACCTCCATTTACATTATAAGGATCACAACAACACAACTAACATATTAAACAAAATTAATTCATTTTCATTTCTATCTCCACCCCACACGGCCATAATCCCCACTTCCAACTTCAACCAAATTCATTCAACTTTCATTTCCAATATAAAGTCCACCACAACTACAACTAGAATACAACATAAAATTCAACTCATCTTATTTATACAACATTACACACACACGGCCACATGCACACATGCACACCCACTTTGCAAACTTCCATATTTCCATAAATTCTACTCATTTCTACATACTACAACATAAACAAACCTTCATAACATAATAAAAAGGGATTAATTCTTACCTTTTTCTCCTAAGTTCTTCACTTGTCCAAGGTACTAAATTGATGAAACAAGTGCCCTTTCCTCCGAAATAACTACACTACGTTGTAGAGGACCCTTGAATTAGTAGGAATACAACAAGAAAATAATTTTTGGAACAAGATTTTAAGGGGCTAAAATTTGAAGGGCATGGCCGAATGGCCTCTTTTGTTTGCTCTTCTTGTTCTTGTTTTCTCTCTTTCTCAATTTGTCTTGAAACTTCTATGTGTTTCATGACAATTAAATGGTCCCTTTTTATTTAATTATCACATGGATAATTAAAACTCATGGGCTTGGGCCATGTATGGCCGGCCACCCCCTCACCTTGGGCCTCATTTTTCTCTTATTATTTTTTTTTGAGCCCAATTAATTATGAAGCTTGTTTTGTAATTCCCGAAACAAATTTTCAAAATTCCAATTTTGCCCTTAGCCTTCCTTCGTATTTCCGCATCAATAATTTTCATGAATAACAACATACATCAAATAAAATGAAACATAGCCTTATTTCCCACAAGTCGAGATTATTCCCAATTTTCCAAATGCGCAAAAATGCGGGATATAACATCCTCCCCCCCTTTAGAACATTCGTCCTCGAATGTTAAGTTAGCCTTATAGGGTCTCACAAGCATGGCGGGGGAGTTTCTCTTTATAAATAGCACACATAAGTCACTTGTCAATCAATATAACAGATTTGGAAATTTAGTTTACCTGTAGGTGTAGAAATCAAGTGAGGGTATTTCTTCTTCATTTCACCCTCTGCTTCCCAGGTCATTTCTTCTCTGTTATTATTTCGCCATAAGACCTTAACAGAGGGTATGTCCTTGGTCCGCAGCCTCCTCACCTGACAATCCAAAATGGCTACAGGTTGCTCTTCATGAGACAAGTCTTCCGTTACCTGAATATCATTTACTGGAATTATTCCCGAAGGATCACCAACACATTTACGGAGCATGGATACCTGAAATACCGAGTGCACTGCCTCCCGATAGGATGGTAAGTCTAACTCATAGGCGACCTCGCCTATCTTCCGAATAATCTGATACAGCCCGATATACCGCGGCTAAGCTTGCCCTTTTTACCGGATCTCATCACACCCTTCATAGGCGACACCTTCAGAAATACCCAGTCGCCAATCTGGAACTCTAACGGTCGACACCGTTTATCTGTATATGATTTCTGTCAACTCGGGGGCTCAATAACCATTCCCGAGTGAGTTTTATCTTATCAACTGCTTGCTGGACCATACCTGGTCCGATTAACTTTGTTTCACCCACATCGAACCAACCAATCAGAGATCTGCAGTTTCTACCATATAGGGCTTCGTATGGTGCCATCTGGATGCTGGAATGATAACTATTATCATAAGCAAATTCAATAAGTGGCAAATGATCATCCCAGCTACCTCTAAAATCAATAACACAGGCCCGCAACATGTCTTCCAATGTCTGAATAGTGCGTTCGGCCTGTCCATCGGACCGAGGATGAAATACTGTGTTACGACTCACCTGAGTCCCCAGTCCTTCCTGAAGCGATCTCCATAAGTTAGCCGTAAACCGAGCACCTCTGTCGGTTATAATAGATACAGGAACCCCATGAAGTCTTATTATGTCTTTAATATACAACCTGGCCAAATCCTCAGCCGAATAAGTAATCCTGACCGGAAGGAAATGGGCCGATTTCGTTAGTCTATCAACAATGACCCAAATAAAATCGTACCTGCGTGGAGTGCGCGGTAAACCTATAATAAAATCCATATTAACCATTTCCCATTTCCAAGCTGAAATTTCCACTTCTTGTAGCAATCTGCCGGGCTTTTGATGCTCGATCTTGACTTACTGACAATTTGGGCATTGGCCAACAAACTCTGCAATGTCTCTTTTCATACCGTCCCACCAGTATAAGCATTTGAAATCGTAGTATATTCTAGTGAATCCAAGATGAACAGAATACTGAGTATTGTGCTTCGCCCATAATTGGTCGTCGCAACCCTGCGATATCGGGTACACATAACCTGCCTCTGTATAATAATGCTCCATCAAGCGAAATTTCGAACTCGGTCTCTTCCTTATCAAGGGCCACATTTTTATACTGTACCAGATTGGGATCCTCGAACTGATGCCATTTTACTTCTTCCATAATTGATGATTCAGCAACCCCTCGAACAGAAATCCCAGGATCTCCAGGGTCGGCCAAACGGACCCCAAGACTGGTTAACTGATGAATCTCACGAACCAATTCCTCCTTTCTGGCTGCACGCCGGTCAAATTACCCATAGATTTACGACTAAGTACATTTTCCATAACATTCATTTTTTTTTTTCAAGATGATACAAAATATTGACGTCATATAACACGTATACATATAACAGATTCACACATGCATACTCATAAAACACCAAACAGTGTATTGCTGCGGAACGTGCAGCCCGATCCAAGACTATATGCAAAAGTTAGAAACATTAACACTTACAGAACCACTTTAAAACATAAACTCTTTTACTTGGCTCATTATCCAATTATGCAATAATCTTAACCATAGTAAGTATATTCATATCAATAGGCCAATAAGAATCGTAGGCAATCTCGGGAACTTATCAAATAGAGTTTTGGAATCATGGATACGTATCAGAGCCATATGAAGTGGCTTACGGAGATAAAAAATTATTAGCCATCTGTATCCTAAATCTTTCTTAGGGAATGGCCTTTTTCTCTTATCGTTTGGTGGCATCGGCTCCGAAGATCGCAAGGTAGTCTCTATACACACAAATCAATTCCATTCTTAAGTCACCCTTCAGGAACGGCTTCCCTATGTTCAAGCAACCATATTGATACGGCGATGCGTTTATCTTTTAGTAATTACATTCCTCCCCCAATGGAAGATTCGGCCAAATTATCCCTTCTTTCATACCCGTTCCTTATCTTTTGTTCTATTTTCTCGATAACCGAATTACTTGATATCCGCATGATTCATCATTCCATGCCATAAGTTTTCCTTTGTCCTGCACTATCACATTCCAGTTCTTTTTCAGACCTGTCCCTTAAATTTCTACGCAAATAATTTCGTGCTTTGCCCGTCGGCTCTTTTAAGGCTTGTTTAATTACGTTTCTTACTCTTCCCTTTTCCTAAATTTGATCTCCTTATCTTTCACTCACTCACTCTCTCTTCTTTCCAAATATCGTCGTATTAGAATTTTCCAATCTTACTTGTCGTGACATCAATATCAGTTTATTTCATAACATTTGTACCATACCTTTCGCCCTGCCTCATAAATCCCATCCAGTTAATGTCTTCTATATATTACAACACTGGCTGCTAGGGTCCACCTATCGATCGATATAGTCATAAACGGGGGGGATCCTATACATGCATATATATCACTGTCATTTTTTTTACAAGACATCTTCAATCGCTTGTTTAAACTTACTCCAATTCCAGAGCTGCGTTGCTCTTTCTTCCTTTTCACCAATCTAATCCGTCGCAACTCACGCGACCTCTATAAAGTTGCTAACCATTCCACATACTCTAATTTCCTTTAGGTTACCCCAAATTTCCTATTTGTCTCTTACATCTATATTTGTGAAAATTTTTGTACATTTCCCAGGGGGTCACCCATCCCAAATTTGCTCTGGCCCTAGCACGCTTAACCTTAAAACTTTAATGCATTTAGGTACGTTAAGGCCGGTATAATTGCATCAACTGCCCCGCACGACCTTTATCACGTAATTTAAGGTGAGTCGGGGTCTTAACAACTTTTTAAAAAAAAAACGTTCTCGTAGCGAGTCCCACCCCGATCTAGACAGGTTTCTTTTACTTTTCTGACTATATAATTGCCGTGTCGCCCCTCTAAGTCCTCAATATTTACCTTCATCTATATATATAATTACTTTTCATCCGAGGTTTCTAGATTTTCACTGGTGGCGGGGACATCTCGCCGCCGTTACTTATAACCACCTGGTTTTCGGCCCTTTCTCATTTTCAAATCATGTTCTGTTTGCCCCTTTTCAAATCCTCAATACTTACCGTCACCTATATGTATGTATATATAATTCTAGACAGCCCACAAATTTAAATTTGTATTCCACAAATTCCATCTTCAATTAGTCGATGAGAACTGATAAAATGTTACTGTAAGGCGCTCTCCAACCACCAGCAGAAGGAAACTAGAGCCCGACAAACATCACAGAACTCCTTAGTACTTAATTCACATAATTACCTCCATCTTTATATATTTTTTTGAGTCGTGAGCGAACCATTTAATTCCCAACTACTTGTCATACGCTTTATATTTTTCCAATGAGGTGAAACTTAATCGCTGGACATTTTTGCCCCTCAACATAGGCTTTTCTAAAGCAACGTGTGGTTGGAACATGTTCTGGTCCGTTTAAATGTATTAAGAATTTGCTGGTCATATATACTTTCTCGAAATAAAATTTCCCAAATAAGGATGGTGCTTCTTACGAATGACATGGAGGGTATCTCTTAAGCTTTAATCCAACATAATAGATTTACCCTATCGGTATTGGCTTTCAAGATATATTAAGAACTTATATCTTATTTTCCTTTTTATAATTCTGGAAAAAAAAAATTTGGCAGAGGTTCCTCTGTACTTCTTACTATCCCAACACCTGCACGCAGAAATACCAACTATGCCTGATAGGGCCAACATATATACGTACGTATCATATCGTATCATAGCCACACAAGGCTAATGATTTCAAGTAAAAGTATGAAGATGTCGAGACTTACCTCACATACATAACTCAAACGGCACCGGTGGCATTTTCCTATTTATTTTCCTTTTCGATCTTCAACTTTATATTTCAATCATACTTCAAGTGGTTTCCCCAACATACATATTTCATACCATTGCTTCCCTGTGTACTGTGTAGCTTCCAATATCATCAGTCACTGTCTTCTGTCGATACCGTTCTTCAGCTGAAATTAAAGGTTAGTAAAAAGGAATTCATTTCCTACGGCTGGCTCTATCGCACGATCTAAGATTCAAAGAAAGGTAACACCCTAAATGTCCTGTAGCCTCCTGTTTATAGATGTGGTGCACAACACACCGATAAACAAGACTCTACGAGACACGGCCTGTAGACATTCCGAGGACAAACCGCTCTGATACCACTTTTGTCACGACCCAGCCCCGTAGGCCGCGACTGGTGACTTATTCGGACACCCCAAACAGACGTGCATACCAAATCGTCGTATTTTAGCGTAACACAGATTTCATATTCATCATTTTAAACAGAACTGAAGCAAATATTATCTTAAGCGGTCGCACGTACAGAAATATCATATCAAAGTCAAAAGGGCGGCGGAATACACATCGCCGAATATATACACACATACAACATATGGGCCATCACGGCCGCCATAGCAGACGGGACCGCATTAAGACACAAATCACGAATAAAACGAACACACATAGGACCCACGACCCACATATATGACTACAGGCCTCTACAAATCATATCGGAAACATATGAGTTAAGGACGAGGTTACATTTTTCCGGTTTTGGTTTGAATGCGCAAGTCGCTTATAATATAATTGGCATGGAGTATTAAGGGTAAATTCGGAATAATGAAAAATTGGGCTAAAAGTTGGGAAGATAATTTTCATAAAATGGCCAATAGCCATTGTGGCCGTCCAAGGTGGCCCACATGAGTGCATGACACATGTGATTAGAAGATGACTGAGTGTGGAATTCATCTTTTATTACTTGGAAAGATTCAAGAAACTTGGAGGGAAAGACAAAGAAAAATCTAGACAATTTGAGAAAAAAGAAGAAGAAAGAAGCAAGAAGTGGCCGGCCATGTGCTTGGCCATGTGCCACATTAATATATATATATATATATATATATATATATATATATAGAGGGATGACAAAAGAAGGCAAGTATTCATCATTTTAGTTCTAGAGAATTCAAGAAAATTTGAAGAAAGAAGGAGAGAAGAACAAAGGGAAGCCTTCGGCCAAGGCTTGGCCGAGTATGGCCCCTAGATGTTGACCATGGAAAATATTTTTCTTCAAGCTTCTCCACTAATCGGAAGGCCCTCGTCGACGTGGAATAATTGTCGGAGCAAGAAAAGCATTCCTCCTTACAAAACTTGTCCTAGCCGAAGTGAAGAAGTGGAGAGGAGGAGGTAAGATTTCATTCTTATTTTCATATATTATGGATGGTTTGTGAGTGTTGTGAAGTGTGGAAATGATGGAAGTCATGAATATGTGGATGTTGTAATGTAGCCGTGTGCATGTAGTGGTGTGTCGGAATGATGGATTAAATGCATTTAGCATGTATGTGTGTTGTTGTAGAGTGTAGAAAATGAATGAAACTCATGAAATTGTATGTGTGGAGGTTGGGAGCAATTTCAGTATGGGTGACCCCCTGGGAAGTATGCGAGAAATTCGATATATTTAGACTTAAGAGACAAATGAGAAGTTAGGGTATCCTAAGGGAAACTAGAGCATATGGGATGGTTGGAGACCATAAGAAGACGCGTAGGACGAGGCAAACTTGCTTGGTGAAGAGACAGAAGTGCATCGCGTCACCGGGGAATTAGGATAGGCTTGAACGGGTGGTTTGGACGTATTTTGTGGACTAGTTGATAGTAATTATATATATGTATACATGAAGGTGTAAGATATCCCAAATATGATTGTATCAAGGACATGGGAATCCCAAAGAACCGAAGTTACGGTATTTAAGGCATTAATTGAGTAAGTGGTACCGAAGTTCGAGTGACAAAGACAAGAGAAAATGGTACAAGTGTTGCAAAGTAAGTCGTTATTATTCTACTATAGGTTGAGATTGGGAATTAGGATATGAGACGAAGTATAAATGGATAATGGTATAGGTACACCCCAAAAAGGGGGGAAGGTGTGAGAGAAATGTAAGGATGGGATAGAGACAGTTGATACGGTAGTGTAATTGATATGAACGCTTGAGCTACAAATGAGACCCCTTACTGAAGTAAATTTGTAAGGTCGGGAAAACCGACACTAAGTGGATAGAAGTCCGGATAATGTTTAAGGTAATGTGAAAAGTTTGCACGTACTTTGAATAATGCGACGCTTGACAAAGCAAATGGACGTATATGAAGAGAAAGAGTATGACAAAGAGAACGGTATTGGATAGCTTAAGAGCTAATATGAAGGATGGAAATAGCTTTGAAAAGGAGCTCCCCCAAGGTGCTTATGAACTCCGTGACGACTAGTTGAACATTCGAGGACGAATGTTCTAAAGGGGGGAAAGATGTTATACCTCGCGTTTTGTACATTTGAATATTTCGAGTTAATGGTGGGGAGTTAAGGACGAGGTTACATTTTCTGGTTTTGTTTGAATGCGCAAGTCGCTTATAATATAATTGGCATGGAGCATTAAGGGTAAATTCGGAACAATGAAAAATTGGGGGCTAAAAGTTGGGAAGATAATTTTCATAAAATGGCCAATAGCCATTGTGGCCGTCCAAGGGTGGGCCCACATGAGTGCATGACACATGTGATTAGAAGATGACTAAGTGAGTGTGGAATTCATCTTTTATTACTTGGAAAGATTCAAGAAACTTGGAGGGAAAGACAAAGAAAAGTCTAGACAATTTGAGAAAAAGAAGAAGAAAGAAGCAAGAAGTGGCCGGCCATGTGCTTGGCCATGTGCCACATTAATATATATATATATATATATATATATAGAGAGAGAGAGAGAGAGAGAGGGATGACAAAAGAAGGCAAGTATTCATCATTTTTAGTTCTAGAGAATTCAAGAAAATTTGAAGAAAGAAGAGAGAAGAACAAAGGGAAGCCTTCGGCCAAGGCTTGGCCGAGTATGGCCCCTAGATGTTGACCATGGAAAATATTTTTTCTTCAAGCTTCTCCACTAATCGGAAGGCCCTCGTCGACGTGGAATAATTGTCGGAGCAAGAAAAGCATTCCTCCTTACAAAACTTGTCCTAGCCGAAGTGAAGAAGTGGAGAGGAGGAGGTAAGATTTCATTCTTATTTTCATATATTATGGATGGTTTGTGAGTGTTGTGAAGTGTGGAAATGATGGAAGTCATGAATATGTGGATGTTGTAATGTAGCCGTGTGCATGTAGTGGTGTGTCGGAATGATGGATTAAATGCATTTAGCATGTATGTGTGTTGTTGTAGAGTGTAGAAAATGAATGAAACTCATGAAATTGTATGTGTGGAGGTTGGCCGTGTATGGGCTGGTTTGGGGCTGCCATGTTGAACTAATTTTATGTAATATTTGGTTGTTGTTTATTGTGGATTAGGTGATGAAAATGAAGGTTTAATAACTCAAGTTGAAGTTGTAGTTGCTTGTGGGTCGATTTTGGAAGGTAATGTGATTTCAATATGGCTTCTTGTTTCGATGAAAAATGATGTTGTTAACGTATGGAATTGTTGATATAGTTTATGAATTTGAAAGAAAGAATTAAGTCGTTATTGTTCTTGTTGAAATTGGAAGGTTTCGGGTAAGATTGGATGTTGGTTTGGACATCTTGAATTATCTATCGATATTGTTATTATGATTGTTGGTCCGGGTTGTTGTGATTTGGCCGAGTTGAATTCTCGGGGATGGCGCATTTACGTGGGAAATGTCGCCGAATTTTTCGTAGACAAATGTGAAGTTAAGATTCAACTTCTAAATGCCCTAATTAATGTTTGGTAAATGTGACCAAATGTAGATTTTGGAGAAGTTGGAACTTGAATTTGGAGGAGCGTAGAAGCGGAAAAAGGTATGTAAGGCTTCACCCTCTCTTCTTCGGCATGTCTTAGACGTAATAGGCTTGGATACGTGCCTCGGGGACCACTCCAATTCTAGAAATCCGAGTTTGAAATTAGCCCTTTTTCATTCAATAGAATTGAATTAAGTTCTTCATTTTTTATTGAACAATTGCACCCAACATCTATAACTTGTCAAACGAAACCGGATTACACTAAAATCCTCATAAATGGCTCCATGAACCTTATCGTATGTAGATTTGGTGCACGCCACCTCTATTGACCCGAGATAGGCTCGCTATTCCCGGATGCCCTCCTATTATTCTACTTGACTTGTTTCCGTACAAATTAAAGGAAAACTTTTGGTTATCATTCCGATTACTAAACAATAGTGTTTTAACTAATCCATTGATTCCAAGGCATGATTCTTCTCCTCCGATAGCTAGTAAATGTTTTCCGAAGTGCCCGTATTTTCCCAGAACAAAGGTTTATGGCAGAGTAAGTTTTACCACAATGACAATGAATATGTTCTACAATAACATGGATGATGTCAAGGAAGAAAATGTTTACATGATGAATATGACCATGATGATTCTACGATTAAAGGTTCCAAGTTCATGATTCCGGTGACGAGACGAGAACGTTAAGCTATTTCTTGAATTCTCAACTCTATTCATGAATAATGTCTATTTTTTTAAAAAGAATTCCAAGTATACGAAACGATGCCTTATGATCCTGTTTTATGTTTTCTCATGATATCACTCTCCATTAATAGTCTCGCCTTATATTAATCGTTCCTTCAAGGTGAGACAAGCGTCCATAGTTATTCCATAATATAATCGGAGGTTCCCGACCTTACGTCACTCCGATGGGTACATGATTTTCTTGGGCTCTCCTGCATGCTCATATGACATATGTTTATGAAAAATGTATATGTACATGGGGTGGGGGAAGGGATACATGGGGGGAAATGGGAAGGGAAACATGTTTCATTGCCACACAGTGGTGGCTTATCATCCCGGACGCGGGATGCCGGATGCGGGATTTATGGGCGAGCCGGAGTATTTCGGCGCAATGTGGGCGAGCCTACGTTGTTCGGTGCTATGATACTACATGATACACTATGACTTGATATGATATAACACGACATGATATGTTACGATACTATATATTAAAACACGACATGACATAAGTTCTATTTTCTATGCCTATGAAAAGAAATGTTCTTTTTCTAAAAAAAAAAGAAAACAAGTATGCATGGCATCCGCCCCCAGGGGCACTCATATGCACAGGTTACTCTACTATCCTATGATATGTTCTATGCTTCGATGCAGTTATTGTTCATCTGTACAGGTTATTCCTTTACCTCACGATATGATACCTTGTTATTATTCATGCTTATATCTTTTACTATGTTGCTATTCCTGCCTAGCATACTCAGTACATAGCTCGTACTGACCCCTCTTCTTCGGGGGGCTGCGTTTCATGCCGCGCAGGTACACCTAGATGAGCTGAATCTAGCATAGAGGACGTTCCAGGAGAGTTGGTAGGCTCCACTTGTCCCGAGTGCTGCCGAGTCGAGTATAGAGGCTATGATGCTTTGTTCGACGTTAGAGACTTTGCGGACGCAGTCGTGGGTATTGGGTTGTCGTGCGCAAGCGGCTCCGGTTGTACCGATATGTTATTATGATTCGTGTCAAGAGTCTTATGTGATGTCGATTTTACTTATGGAAAAAAAAAAAATTCTATGTATTCATTTCTTACTAATTCATAAGTTCATATGTGTAATAAGAGTTAGCGGGTTCGCTCGGCTCCGAATATGGGGTCGGGTGCCCATCACACCCTAGTAAAGTCGGGATGTGACAAAGTGGTATCGAAAGGTCGGTCTAAGGGTTGTCTACAAAGTCGTGTCCGGTAGAGTCTGTTTATGGGTGTGAAGCCGGCCACATTTATATACGGGAGGTCGGGGCATCTAGGAATTGTTGACCTTCTTTACGTCTTGTGATCGTGCGATAGAGCCAACTCATAACAAATAAGACTTTCCTACATAAACGGATATGCGACGGAAAATGGCAAGTCACGGTGGTGAGTCCGGATAATTGTTCGTACTCGGAACCGGAAGTTACGGACGCCGGAATATGCCATGTAGCCGTATGTTCTGTGCAGTATTGTCGATATTTGCCGTGTATAGATTTGAATAAGTAGGAATGATAAAGGAGGTTCTGCCAGAAGGGGTACGTCTAAGAGGAAGAAGCGCGGAAAAGAACTATGATAAAACGAGGTAACAAGCGAGATGCGACGTTTCAAGAAGGGTTATGGATTTGGCATGACGATGAAGGTGCGATCACTACCCTCGGGAATCTGGAGGCCCAGGACAAGAAGTAGTTATATACACAGGTGAAGGTGAACATTAAGAATCGAAAAGGGGCAAAACGGTAATTACAAGAGAAAGGACGCGTTACGAACACGCCTTGGAATCTGTAAAACTTTGACGGCTCAGATTATGTAGTAAAGGCCATATGAGAAAGCGTACGCGATTATATCAGCATTAAGGCACCGAATCCCCCCAAAGTTTCGAGGTTAAGCGTGCTCAGGTGGGAGCAATTTCAGTATGGGTGACCCCCTGGGAAGTATGCGAGAAATTCGATATATTTAGACTTAAGAGACAAATGAGAAGTTAGGGTATCCTAAGGGAAACTAGAGCATATGGGATGGTTGGAGACCATAAGAAGACGCGTAGGACGAGGCAAACTTGCTTGGTGAAGAGACAGGAAGTGCATCACAGTCCTGGGAATTAGGATAGGCTTGAATTGGGGTTTGGACGTATTTTGTGGACTAGTTGATAGTAATTATATATATGTATACATGAAGGTGTAAGATATCCCAAATATGATTGTATCGGTGGACATGGGAATCCCAAAGAACCGAAGTTACGGTATTTAAGGCATTAATTGAGTAAGGGTACCGAAGTTCGAGTGGCAACAAAGAGAAAATGGTACAAGTGTTGCAAAGTAAGTGTTATTATTCTACTATAGGTTGAGATTGGGAATTAGGATATGAGACGAAGTATAAATGGATAATGGTATAGGTACACCCCAAAAAAAGGGGGAAGAGTGAGAGAAATGTAAGGATGGGATAGAGACAGTTGATACGGTAGTGTAATTGATATGAACGCTTGAGCTACAAATGAGACCCCTTACTGAAGTAAATTTGTAAGGTCGGGAAAACCGACACTAAGTGGATAGAAGTCCGGATAATGTTTAAGGTAATGTGAAAAGTTTGTAAGTAAAAAGCGATGACTTTGAATAATGCGACGCCAAAGAAATGGACGTATATGAAGAGAAAGAGTATGACAAAGAGAACGGTATTGGATAGCTTAAGAGCTAATATGAAGGATGGAAATAGCTTTGAAAAGGAGCTCCCCAAGGTGCTTATGAACTCCGTACGACTAGTTGAACATTCGAGGACGAATGTTCTAAAGAGGAAGGATGTTATACCTCGCGTTCTGTACATTTGAATATTTCGAGTTAATGGTGTTGAGTTAAGGACGAGGTTACATGACACGGTTTTGGTTTGAATGCGCAAGTCGCTTATAATATAATTGGCATGGAGTATTAAGGGTAAATTCGGAATAATGAAAAATTGGGGCTAAAAGTTGGGAAGATAATTTTCATAAAATGGCCAATAGCCATTGTGGCCGTCAGGTGGGCCCACATGAGTGCATGACACATGTGATTAGAAGATGACTAAGTGAGTGTAGAATTCATCTTTTATTACTTGGAAAGATTCAAGAAACTTGGAGGGAAAGACAAAGAAAAGTCTAGACAATTTGAGAAAAAAGAAGAAGAAAGAAGCAAGAAGTGGCCGGCCATGTGCTTGGCCATGTGCCACATTAATATATATATATATATATATATATATATAGAGAGAGAGAGAGAGAGGGATGACAAAAGAAGGCAAGTATTCATCATTTTTAGTTCTAGAGAATTCAAGAAAATTTGAAGAAAGAAGGAGAGAAGAACAAAGGGAAGCCTTCGGCCAAGGCTTGGCCGAGTATGGCCCCTAGATGTTGACCATGGAAAATATTTTTTCTTCAAGCTTCTCCACTAATCGGAAGGCCCTCGTCGACGTGGAATAATTGTCGGAGCAAGAAAAGCATTCCTCCTTACAAAACTTGTCCTAGCCGAAGTGAAGAAGTGGAGAGGAGGAGGTAAGATTTCATTCTTATTTTCATATATTATGGATGGTTTGTGAGTGTTGTGAAGTGTGGAAATGATGGAAGTCATGAATATGTGGATGTTGTAATGTAGCCGTGTGCATGTAGTGGTGTGTCGGAATGATGGATTAAATGCATTTAGCATGTATGTGTGTTGTTGTAGAGTGTAGAAAATGAATGAAACTCATGAAATTGTATGTGTGGAGGTTGGCCGTGTATGGGCTGGTTTGGGGCTGCCATGTTGAACTAATTTTATGTAATATTTGGTTGTTGTTTATTGTGGATTAGGTGATGAAAATGAAGGTTTAATAACTCAAGTTGAAGTTGTAGTTGCTTGTGGGTCGATTTTGGAAGGTAATGTGATTTCAATATGGCTTCTTGTTTCGATGAAAAATGATGTTGTTAACGTATGGAATTGTTGATATAGTTTATGAATTTGAAAGAAAGAATTAAGTCGTTATTGTTCTTGTTGAAATTGGAAGGTTTCGGGTAAGATTGGATGTTGGTTTGGACATCTTGAATTATCTATCGATATTGTTATTATGATTGTTGGTCTGGTTGTTGTGATTTGGCCGAGTTGAATTCTCGGGGATGGCGCATTTACAGGGGAAATGCTGCCGAAATTTTCGTAGACAAATGTGAAGTTAAGATTCAACTTCTAAATGCCCTAATTAATGTTTGGTAAATGTGACCAAATGTAGATTTTGGAGAAGTTGGAACTTGAATTTGGAGGAGCGTAGAAGCGGAAAAAAGGTATGTAAGGCTTCACCCTCTCTTCTTTGGCATGTCTTAGACGTAATAGGCTTGGATACGTGCCTCGGGGACCACTCCAATTCTAGAAATCCGAGTTTGAAATTAGCCCTTTTTCATTCAATAGAATTGAATTAAGTTCTTCATTTTTTATTGAACAATTGCACCCAACATCTATAACTTGTCAAACGAAACCGGATTACACTAAAATCCTCATAAATGGCTCCATGAACCTTATCGTATGTAGATTTGGTGCACGCCACCTCTATTGACCCGAGATAGGCTCGCTATTCCCGGATGCCCTCCTATTATTCTACTTGACTTGTTTCCGTACAAATTAAAGGAAAACTTTTGGTTATCATTCCGATTACTAAACAATAGTGTTTTAACTAATCCATTGATTCCAAGGCATGATTCTTCTCCTCCGATAGCTAGTAAATGTTTTCCAAAGTGCCCGTATTTTCCCAGAACAAAGGTTTATGGCAAAGTAAGTTTTACAACAATGACGATGAATATGTTCTACAATAACATGGATGATGTCAAGGAAGAAAATGTTTACATGATGAATATGACCATGATGATTCTATGATTAAAGGTTCCAAGTTCATGATTCCAGTGTCGAGATGAGAACGTTAAGCCATTTCTTGAATTCTCAACTCTATTCATGAATAATGTCTATTTTTTTAAAGATTCCAAGTATACGAAACGATGCCTTATGATCCTGTTTTATGTTTTCTCATGATATCACTCTCCATTAATAGTCTCGCCTTATATTAATCGTTCCTTCAAGGTGAGACAAGCGTCCATAGTTATTCCATAATATAATCGGAGGTTCCCGACCTTACGTCACTCCGATGGGTACATGATTTTCTTGGGCTCTCTGCATACTCATATGACATATGTTTATGAAAAATGTATATGTACATGGGGTGGGGGAAGGGATACATGGGGGAAATGGGAAGGGAAACATGTTTCATTGCCACCTGGTCAGCTGGCTTATCATCCCGGACGCGGGATGCCCGGATGCGGGATTTATGGGCGAGCCGGAGTATTTCGGCGCAATGTGGGCGAGCCTACGTTGTTCGGTGCTATGATACTACATGATACACTATGACTTGATATGATATAACACGACATGATATGTTACGATACTATATATTAAAACACGACATGACATAAGTTCTATTTTCTATGCCTATGAAAAGAAATGTTCTTTTTCTAAAAAAAAGAAAACAAGTATGCATGGCATCCGCCCCCAGGGGCACTCATATGCACAGGTTACTCTACTATCCTATGATATGTTCTATGCTTCGATGCAGTTATTGTTCATCTGTACAGGTTATTCCTTTACCTCACGATATGATACCCTGTTATTATTCATGCTTATATCTTTTACTATGTTGCTATTCCTGCCTAGCATACTCAGTACATAGCTCGTACTGACCCCTCTTCTTCGGGGGGCTGCGTTTCATGCCGCGCAGGTACACCTAGATGAGCTGAATCTAGCATAGAGGACGTTCCAGCAGAGTTGGTAGGCTCCACTTGTCCCGGAGTGCTGCCGAGTCAGAGTATAGAGGCTATGATGCTTTGTTCGACGTTAGAGACTTTGCAGACAGAGTCGTGGGTATTGGGTTGTCAGTCTGTAAGCGGCTCCAGCAGCTGATATGTTATTATGATTCGTGTCAAGAGTCTTATGTGATGTCAGATTTTACTTATGGAAAAAAAAAATTCTATGTATTCATTTCTTACTAATTCATAAGTTCATATGTGTAATAAGAGTTAGCGGGTTCGCTCGGCTCCGAATATGGGGTCGGGTGCCCATCACACCCTAGTAAAGTCGGGATGTGACAAAGTGGTATCAGAGCAGGTCGGTCTAAGGGTTGTCTACAAAGTCGTGTCCGGTAGAGTCCTGTTTATGGGTGTGAAGCCGGCCACATTTATATACAGGAGGCTGCGGGGCATCTAGGAATTGTTGACCTTCTTTCTGTCTTGTGATCGTGCGATAGAGCCAACTCATAACAAATAAGACTTTCCTACATAAGCCGGATATGCGACGGAAAATGGCAAGTCACAGTGGTGAGTCTGGATAATTGTTCTGTACTCGGAACTGGAAGTTCTGGACGGCTGGAATATGCCATGTAGCCGTATGTTCTGTGCAGTATTGTCGATATTTGCCGTGTATAGATTTGAATAAGTAGGAATGATAAAGGAGGTTCTGCCAGAAGGGGTACGTCTAAGAGGAAGAAGCGCGGAAAAGAACTATGATAAACAGGTAACAAGCGGGATGCGACGTTTCAAGAAGGGTTATGGATTTGGCATGACGATGAAGGTGCAATCACTACCCTCGGGAATCTGGAGGCCCAGGACAAGAAGTAGTTATATACACAGGTGAAGGTGAACACTAAGAATCGAAAAGGGGCAAAACGGTAATTATAAGAGAAAGGATGCGTTACGAACACGCCTTGGAATCTGTAAAACTTTGACTGGCTCCAGATTATGTAGTAAAGGCCATATGAGAAAGCGTACGCGATTATATCAGCATTAAGGCACCGAATCCCCCCAAAGTTTCGAGGTTAAGCGTGCTCAGGTGGGAGCAATTTCAGTATGGGTGACCCCCTGGGAAGTATGCGAGAAATTCGATATATTTAGACTTAAGAGACAAATGAGAAGTTAGGGTATCCTAAGGGAAACTAGAGCATATGGGATGGTTGGAGACCATAAGAAGACGCGTAGGACGAGGCAAACTTGCTTGGTGAAGAGACAGGAAGTGCATCACAGTCCTGGGAATTAGGATAGGCTTGAACAGGGTTTGGACGTATTTTGTGGACTAGTTGATAGTAATTATATATATGTATACATGAAGGTGTAAGATATCCCAAATATGATTGTATCAGTGGACATGGGAATCCCAGCAACCGAAGTTACGGTACAGAAGGCATTAATTGAGTAAGGGTACCGAAGTTCGAGTGACAGCAAGAGAAAATGGTACAAGTGTTGCAAAGTAAGCTGTTATTATTCTACTATAGGTTGAGATTGGGAATTAGGATATGAGACGAAGTATAAATGGATAATGGTATAGGTACACCCCAAAAAGGGGGAAGCAAGAGAGAAATGTAAGGATGGGATAGAGACAGTTGATACGGTAGTGTAATTGATATGAACGCTTGAGCTACAAATGAGACCCCTTACTGAAGTAAATTTGTAAGGTCGGGAAAACCGACACTAAGTGGATAGAAGTCCGGATAATGTTTAAGGTAATGTGAAAAGTTTGCACAGACTTTGAATAATGCGACGCCAGCAAATGGACGTATATGAAGAGAAAGAGTATGACAAAGAGAACGGTATTGGATAGCTTAAGAGCTAATATGAAGGATGGAAATAGCTTTGAAAAGGGAGCTCCCCCAAGGTGCTTATGAACTCCGTACGACTAGTTGAACATTCGAGGACGAATGTTCTAAAGGGGGGAAGGATGTTATACCTCGCGTTTTGTACATTTGAATATTTCGAGTTAATGGTGGGGAGTTAAGGACGAGGTTACATTTTCTGGTTTTGGTTTGAATGCGCAAGTCGCTTATAATATAATTGGCATGGAGTATTAAGGGTAAATTCGGAATAATGAAAAATTGGGGCTAAAAGTTGGGAAGATAATTTTCATAAAATGGCCAATAGCCATTGTGGCCGTCCAAGGTGGGCCCACATGAGTGCATGACACATGTGATTAGAAGATGACTAAGTGAGTGTGGAATTCATCTTTTATTACTTGGAAAGATTCAAGAAACTTGGAGGGAAAGACAAAGAAAAGTCTAGACAATTTGAGAAAAAAGAAGAAGAAAGAAGCAAGAAGTGGCCGGCCATGTGCTTGGCCATGTGCCATACATTATATATATATATATATATATATATATATATAGAGAGAGAGAGAGAGAGAGAGGGATGACAAAAGAAGGCAAGTATTCATCATTTTTAGTTCTAGAGAATTCAAGAAAATTTGAAGAAAGAAGGAGAGAAGAACAAAGGGAAGCCTTCGGCCAAGGCTTGGCCGAGTATGGCCCCTAGATGTTGACCATGGAAAATATTTTTCTTCAAGCTTCTCCACTAATCGGAAGGCCCTCGTCGACGTGGAATAATTGTCGGAGCAAGAAAAGCATTCCTCCTTACAAAACTTGTCCTAGCCGAAGTGAAGAAGTGGAGAGGAGGAGGTAAGATTTCATTCTTATTTTCATATATTATGGATGGTTTGTGAGTGTTGTGAAGTGTGGAAATGATGGAAGTCATGAATATGTGGATGTTGTAATGTAGCCGTGTGCATGTAGTGGTGTGTCGGAATGATGGATTAAATGCATTTAGCATGTATGTGTGTTGTTGTAGAGTGTAGAAAATGAATGAAACTCATGAAATTGTATGTGTGGAGGTTGGCCGTGTATGGGCTGGTTTGGGGCTGCCATGTTGAACTAATTTTATGTAATATTTGGTTGTTGTTTATTGTGGATTAGGTGATGAAAATGAAGGTTTAATAACTCAAGTTGAAGTTGTAGTTGCTTGTGGGTCGATTTTGGAAGGTAATGTGATTTCAATATGGCTTCTTGTTTCGATGAAAAATGATGTTGTTAACGTATGGAATTGTTGATATAGTTTATGAATTTGAAAGAAAGAATTAAGTCGTTATTGTTCTTGTTGAAATTGGAAGGTTTCGGGTAAGATTGGATGTTGGTTTGGACATCTTGAATTATCTATCGATATTGTTATTATGATTGTTGGTCTGGTTGTTGTGATTTGGCCGAGTTGAATTCTCGGGGATGGCGCATTTAAGGTGGGAAATCTTTGCCGAAATTTTCGTAGACAAATGTGAAGTTAAGATTCAACTTCTAAATGCCCTAATTAATGTTTGGTAAATGTGACCAAATGTAGATTGGAGAAGTTGGAACTTGAATTTGGAGGAGCGTAGAAGCGGAAAAAGGTATGTAAGGCTTCACCCTCTCTTCTTCGGCATGTCTTAGACGTAATAGGCTTGGATACGTGCCTCGGGGACCACTCCAATTCTAGAAATCCGAGTTTGAAATTAGCCCTTTTTCATTCAATAGAATTGAATTAAGTTCTTCATTTTTTATTGAACAATTGCACCCAACATCTATAACTTGTCAAACGAAACCGGATTACACTAAAATCCTCATAAATGGCTCCATGAACCTTATCGTATGTAGATTTGGTGCACGCCACCTCTATTGACCCGAGATAGGGTCGCTATTCCCGGATGCCCTCCTATTATTCTACTTGACTTGTTTCCGTACAAATTAAAGGAAAACTTTTGGTTATCATTCCGATTACTAAACAATAGTGTTTTAACTAATCCATTGATTCCAAGGCATGATTCTTCTCCTCCGATAGCTAGTAAATGTTTTCCGAAGTGCCCGTATTTTCCTAACAAAGGTTTATGGCAGAGTAAGTTTTACCACAATGACAATGAATATGTTCTACAATAACATGGATGATGTCAAGGAAGAAAATGTTTACATGATGAATATGACCATGATGATTCTACGATTAAAGGTTCCAAGTTCATGATTCCGGTGACGAGACGAGAACGTTAAGCTATTTCTTGAATTCTCAACTCTATTCATGAATAATGTCTATTTTTTTAAAAAGAATTCCAAGTATACGAAACGATGCCTTATGATCCTGTTTTATGTTTTCTCATGATATCACTCTCCATTAATAGTCTCGCCTTATATTAATCGTTCCTTCAAGGTGAGACAAGCGTCCATAGTTATTCCATAATATAATCGGAGGTTCCCGACCTTACGTCACTCCGATGGGTACATGATTTTATTGGGCTCTCCTGCATGCTCATATGACATATGTTTATGAAAAATGTATATGTACATGGGGTGGGGGAAGGGATACATGGGGGAAATGGGAAGGGAAACATGTTTCATTGCCACCTGGTCAGCTGGCTTATCATCCCGGATGTGGGATGCCCGGACGCGGGATTTATAGGCAAGCCGGAGTATTTCGGCGCAATGTGGGCGAGCCGACGTTGTTCGGTGCTATAATACTACATGATACACTATGACTTGATATGATATAACACGACATGATATGTTACGATACTATATATTAAAACACGACATGACATAAGTTCTATTTTCTATGCCTATGAAAAGAAATGTTCTTTTTCTAAAAAAAAGAAAACAAGCATGCATGGCATCCGCCCCCAGGGGCACTCATATGCACAGGTTACTCTACTATCCTATGATATGTTCTATGCTTCCATGCAGTTATTGTTCATTTGTACAGGTTATTCCTTTACCTCACGATATGATATCCTGTTATTATTCATGCTTATATCTCTTACTATGTTGCTATTCCTGCCTAGCATACTCAGTACATAGCTCGTACTGACCCCTCTTCTTCGGGAGGCTGCGTTCATGCCGCGCAGGTACACCCAGATGAGCTGAATCTAGCATAGAGGACGTTCCAGCAGAGTTGGTAGGCTCCACTTGTCCCGGAGTGCTGCCGAGTCAGAGTATAGAGGCTATGATGCTTTGTTCGAAGTTAGAGACTTTGCAGACAGAGTCGTGGGTATTGGGTTGTCAGTCTGTAAGCGGCTCCAGCAGCCGATATGTTATTATGATTCGTGTCACGAGTCTTATGTGATGTCAGATTTTACTTATGGAAAAAAAAAATTCTATGTATTCATTTCTTACTAATTCATAAGTTCATATGTGTAATAAGAGTTAGCGAGTTCGCTCGGCTCCGAATATGGGGTCGGGTGCCCATCACACCCTAGTAAAGTCGGGGTGTGACACCTACACTGGCGGATCACGAATCTCAGTACCTGCGGGCATGAAACGCACCCCCGAAGAAAGGGGGTCAGTACGAAAGATGTACTGAGTATGTAAAGCATAGAGTACAGAAATCCAAATCATGACTGAAGTAAAAGTATAGAGAGAGAAGATACCGAATCAGTGTATCAAAAACCTGTACTGAAAACATGTATGTATAATGCAACAAAAATCATGCATAAGGCTCAGGAACGTGGTCACCACTCCGACGCTGGTGCCACAACACAGCATACTCCAGAAGGTTTCAAATCTCCGTACACCCCGAACACAGCATATCATATCATCAGAACATATCATAAGCCATATCACAAAGATAACTCCATAACGGAACCCGGCCCTATGGCGAGGTCTCGGGAACGTAACACATCATACTACCGAATATATCATAGTGCGCACGATCACAAACCGGCCCGGGAATCGGCGAACGATATCATAGTAATAGGCACGAGCAGAGTAGTGCGGAAACCATATGCATATACACAATTAAATTCCAAGACTCGACAAATAAATACACATATATATATATGCATATATATATTGAGATCAGAAAGTCCAAAATAAGTATCGAGTCTGTCAGAATTAGTATACAAAAAAAATATGAGCCTTTAAATTTACAAAAACTTTCGAAAAATACCTCATAAGCCATTTTCTGAAAATTTAGTATCATTCACATTAAGGAGCTTTCAGATAACTTATGGGGCAAATCAAACGGAGCCTTAGATTCATAGGCAAAAGTCCCCTTTTTATATCATACAAAAATAGATCAAGTAAGATGAACAAAGGAAGTCTCGGGACTAGTGGGCCCACCTCGGGTCAAGTCGAGGTGGCGGACATAAATTACGAACATTAGACTCTATGGAGTCATCCATGAAAGTTTCAAAGCGATTCTATCATGTTTGTGCAAGTTATGGATGTTTGGACAAGTTTTCCAACAAACATAAGGATTATAGTTCGATTACATTGAATGAATAGTACCCAAAATCAAACTCGGATTTTTATGAACAATTACCCCGAGGCTTAAATCCAAACCTAATACACCTAAGACATGCCAAGAGAAGGAAAGGGGTAGCTTTACATACCTTTTCCGCTTCCTACACGTCTCCAAAATCAAGTCTCAAGTTCGCCAAAATCTACAATTTGGTCACAATTACCAAATGTTAATTGTAAGGCTTTAAGATTTCGATCTCAACCAATACTTGTCTACAAAAATTTGGGCAGCATCTCCCCAATACATATAACATCCCCGAGATTTAAACTCGGCCAAAATAGCAGCAACCATACCAACAAGAATCTCAACAACATCAACAATCGGCTAGAAATGCATTCTAACGTAAATAGTCTTCTTTTCCAAATAATGCTACAACTCCCAATCTAACTTTGCACTTTCAAATCACTATCAACATTTCCATATTCATACACTAACTTAAGATCATTCAAACATAGGCCAAGAACATTCCAAGCAATCTATACAATATTCAACAATTCCATAATATCATAAAATCATACTAAAATGACATAACCTTCTACAACCAATTTCAATACCAACTTAAACCATTTAACCTCCATTTACATTATAAGGATCACAACAACACAACTAACATATTAAACAAAATTAATTCATTTTCATTTCTATCTCCACCCCACACGGCCATAATCCCCACTTCCAACTTCAACCAAATTCATTCAACTTCATTTCCAATATAAAGTCCACCACAACTACAACTAGAATACAACATAAAATTCAACTCATCTTATTTATACAACATTACACACACACGGCCACATGCACACATGCACACCCACTTTGCAAACTTCCATATTTCCATAAATTCTACTCATTTCTACATACTACAACATAAACAAACCTTCATAACATAATAAAAAGGGATTAATTCTTACCTTTTTCTCCTAAGTTCTTCACTTGTCCAAGGTACTAAATTGATGAAACAAGTGCCCTTTCCTCCGAAATAACTACACTACGTTGTAGAGGACCCTTGAATTAGTAGGAATACAACAAGAAAATAATTTTTGGAACAAGATTTTAAGGGGCTAAAATTTGAAGGGCATGGCCGAATGGCCTCTTTTGTTTGCTCTTCTTGTTCTTGTTTTCTCTCTTTCTCAATTTGTCTTGAAACTTCTATGTGTTTCATGACAATTAAATGGTCCCTTTTTATTTAATTATCACATGGATAATTAAAACTCATGGGCTTGGGCCATGTAAATGGCCGGCCACCCCCTCACCTTGGGCCTCATTTTTCTCTTATTATTTTTTTTTGAGCCCAATTAATTATGAAGCTTGTTTTGTAATTCCCGAAACAAATTTTCAAAATTTCAATTTTGCCCTTAGCCTTCCTTCGTATTTCCGCATCAATAATTTTCATGAATAACAACATACATCAAATAAAATGAAACGTAGCCTTATTTCCCACAAGTCGAGATTATTCCCAATTTTCCAAATGCACAAAAATGCGGGATATAACAGGCACTCGGCGTTAACCCATCCAGACACCTCTTATCGTATTCCCATATTCACATCTAGGTGAGCCACATGGCTTACTCATAATTTACATGCATCCATAGTACTACTCTCATTGGGCAACAACACATTTATATCATCATCGACAACAATGCCCACATCCATATACACAAGCCGACGAGGCTATCAAAATAATACACAAACTATGAGCCGACAAGGTTGCAAGACATCTAACCATACACAACTGTCTAAGAGCCTTTAAGAAGAGTATGCAATATCATATAGGCGGGACAGGACCCCGCCATGCCCATATGTTTGTACACAAAAGAATAATACCAAAAGCTGTAGCTCCGAATGAAATGGAGCTCCTCTATGCAGTCCCTGAGTAAGAAATCTATGGATCAAGCCTGTCTCCCTGTCCACCTGCGGGCATGGCGCAATGTCCACAAACAAAAGGACGTCAGTACGAGAATCAACTATCGTTACTACCATCGTTCTCGTTACATCTATCCTTAGAGGACCAACTATCATATAAAGATGGTACTGGTAACGTGAAAGTACCGAGAATCACGAGCTTTGGAAATCTTAGAGATAGAGTCATTTAGAAGACATTATGGAATTCATGAAAGGATATATATAGCAAAGGAACCATGCCTTAATGAAAGAAGGGTTAGCCTTACATACCTCTTTGTCTTCTTAACTATTTAACGTTCACCGTCGAAGCCTGAATAGTCTACATTTAGAAGGATTCATACCATAGTTAAGCCTTAATGATACTCTTAAACCTAAACTAAGATAATTCATGATTTAATGAAAATTGGGCAGCATTTTCCCTATTCCATCGACTCCCACTATACTACAATAAAACTCCTAAACATCCACAATAACATTCACAATATCATAATCAAGTACTCACATTACATTAAGCCTTCAATATTCACTCTCATATTCAACTCACTAGCAACTTCATACCAACTTTTGCACATTTTCATACAATGCTTCCTCATCACCAAGATTATATCCATATCATACTAAGAATCATGACTCAAGTTAGCTTACTACTCACAAACATCATAAAAGCTACATTTAGACTTCATTTTCTACTTCCTTCTTCTACCCAAGTTTTGCTACAACAAAGCATTCTTAATAACATGAAATAAGCATGGAAACTAACCTTTTTATCCCATAGGAACAAGATTTGGGGTAGCTATCAACTTGTGCAAAAAAGCCTAGCTACAATGCCCAAGTATTTCTTGAAATCTACTAACCCTAGGAAGCCTTCTAACACATGAACACTTTGATTCTTACTATTTGATCTTTGTAAGCTCTTGGGTTTGTGTGAAATATGTTGGGAAGAGGGTTTTGGAACCTTGGAGTGCTTGGAATAAATGTGGGAATTGAAAACAAAGTGAGGGTCGTCCATATTTATAAAAAGAAAAGTCTGACCCGACCCGATTATAAGGCCAATTATATGGGCCGTATAATTTATACGGTCTGTATAATCAGACCGTATAATATCACCAGGTTTCACCCTTCTGTGGAAGCAATCTACGGACCATTATACGGGCTGTATAATTTATACGGTCCGTACAAATGGCCGTACCATTGGGAATTTTCGAATTCCATTCTCATCGACTCGTTTGACTTTCAATCCTTGTGGAACCTTCTTGGCACTTATATAACACTTCATTAATGATACAATAGGCCCTATAGCAGCCCCTCAAGATATTTCTAAACAAATTTAGTTCAATTATAGCGGAAACCTTCTGAACACGACTTTCATTTCACTTCTTTCAACAAGCTAAACTTCACATATTCGTATGACTCAAAATCTTATAGTATGCACCTTAAGATATCTAATACTTCCCCTAATCTCATAAGGATTTCATAATCACCTTAAGCTCACACTAGCCTATCCACAAGAAAACACGTTCGAAATTTCCAAGGTGTAACATCATAGGATGGGAGAAAGGTCTTGGGAGAGTAAAAGATGAGCCTAGGCATGAACTGGAGGTAGTGACCAGTGGAACCCAGGATCTTTTTTTATTGAAAGGAGGCTCAGAAAAAGGAGATGGAGAAGTGATGACCCCACCCTATCCTGTTTCCCTTTCAGGACCCTGAGACTTTTTTCTCATTCTTCTGACCTTCTCTTCATGGTCCTGGGACACACAAGGATCTCAGGTGGATTAGGAATTTCTAACTATATCTAAGGGGAAGGGGTACACCTAGAGTTAAATGATCCGCTGTCAGTACTTGTAAAGTCTCAGTCCTGTTTGTTTTCACTATCTCCTAAAAAGGTTTTTAAATCTGGGGAATTCGTCTATGTGTGTTTTGTTGTCTGAAATAGTTATTTGTAAGGAAGTAGGATTGGTGAGTGTGTTGGGGGTGGTCCAAGCCCATATCATAGGAAACTGAGTACCAACCTTGTTGTTTGCCATTTGCTTCTACTTATGATTACGTGCCTTCTAATTTTCCTCAACTTGTGCACCTATGATTTGCACCTGGGAACTTATTTCTTTGTGATGATGACTGGGCCTATAATTATTAAAACCTAACCATGCAATAAACCTATCTTTCTTTCTTCTTGTTTCTTTGAAATGATTTGAATAGATTAAGTAGTTGAAGGGCCATTATCAGGGATTAAAACTGTTTCAAGACTATTTTGACTAATTGCGCACATAATGTGCCTCCTGAAATCTTTGTTCCTTTGCTAAAGGACTTAAGAGTATATCTATGTGTGAACTGACATTGATCCTAATTAGCTAATATGTTTTTCATATGCCTGGACTTGTAAAAGGGGAGGTGAGTTTAAAACTACTAAGTCTAAATGTGTGCTCTAAGTCACAGGCTCTTCCAAAGTTTTTTTTTCTTGTCTGAAATAAGTTAATGTAATGTCGAAGGTCTCAACCTGCCTACTGTGTCCTCCCTAGGCCCTTTTATACCTTTGATTTGGGATTTTGATCGTTGGCTTACATGGTTAGTGTAATTCCTTACTGGTTTGAGCATCAGGCCTCTATGAGAATGCTCTGTCTACATGCTAAACTATCATCTGCTTGCTATTTTGATTGTGTATGTCCTTGGGCTGGTTTGAATGAGTCTTATGGCATGGCTTGACCTGTAGGGAGTATAGACCCACCTGTGGTGAGACTGGGAAGCCAAGAGAACCTGAATAACTTGTAGTGGTAGAACCTGATCCATGCTATGACTTGAAGTAGTTTAGTGACCCCTTGAGGAGTTTAAGAAATGGTCCTGATCTTAGTATAAATGGATAGGTCTTTTTAGTTGAACATGTATATTTAAAACCCTTTTTGAATTTTCTGGGCTGTGAATAACTTAAAAAATGCAAACCTCCATGTGATCACAAAGGTGCTGAAGGTGAACTAAGGCCACATGACCTAAGGAAAGCCTTTTAAGGGGGCCTTAGGGAAAGGGGAAAAGAAAAACCAGGCCTAGCCAGGTTTATGACATTTTTCTTTCAGATAAAGGGCCCTGTGGCACTTCTATGGCCTGTGGAGCTATGTGTTCCTTACAAAGAACCTTGGAATCACATGGATACAACTTCTTGACTAAATGAGGCCCCCCAGATTTAGAGTTAGGTGTACTGACAGGAGTGATTGATGACTTGACCAAGTGAAGAGTAAGTGTGCATATGTGTTTAAGATTTGAAACAAAGGGGAAGGGATTAGTATAAGTGTGAAACTGGGATGTCAATTTGCCTTGACCATGTATTTTTTACTTGCTCCTAAAGTGCATTAGCAGCCTTTAGATGACACCAGTTTTTGTATGTGGAAACTCAGATATAAGAGGGCCTTAGTCTGGCCTCTCTCCCTGCCATGTCCACACACCTTGATTTGCTCTGTATGCTTTCTCATTGGCAAGATGTAAACTGCTTTAGTTCATTTCATGGTGGTGTGTTTTAGTACTGGCTTGCCTCCCTTTTGTGTCACAGTTTGTGTGTGTCTTACCATGGTTATGTGTTTTGATTTCCTATCCTTGGCCATCCCATATCTGTATACTGCAGCCTATGTTGTCTCTCCATGATCATGTTGCTTTGTTCCTTGTTCCATTTATGTTACACTGGTGGGCTGCAGTTGTGTTATCCCCATGACTGTATATTTTAGTCCTTGCCTCTTTGTTCATCTCAGCTTGCCTTGAGTTCCTTTTATGGGTGTATGTTTGGTCCTACTTTATCTACTTCCAGCCCATGTCCAGAAGTTTTATTTGATTGTCTCTGTTCCTTGGTTTGCATTATGTTCATGAAAATGGCCAGTTATATTAGGGTGTGGTCCTGGGATCTGCCTATATTTTGGCTACATTGGTGTGGGATAAGGTAATTTGGGGTAGGAGCCTAGACTTAGCCTTACCCCGGTGACCAGCCATGCCTGGGGTTCATGCAACCCCTTTGAACTTGTGGGGCATCGGGAATACGGGGGCGACGACTCTCCCTTCCTCTTTGTTACCAAATACCTGCCAGTGGGCCTTGTGGTATACATATATATACACCTACATAGTTGCCTTACTTCATTGACTTATAAATTTGCTTGATACATATATACATATTTGATACATGTCTTTTTTTTTTTTTTTTGTAAATATAATCGTGATGAGTTCAGAAAATTATAAACTAATCGGGTTCCTTTTTCCTTTTCCCCTTCACTACATGACCTTTCGGGTCGGGGTCAGCCTGCCTATTGGGCCTCAGGCCCAATAAGGAAAATTTTTTCTCCGAAGATATCGAGTCTGCGAAGATAAAATTAAATAGCTTGGTGCGCAGAAGGCCCAGCCATGGGTGAAAATGGCCAGCTAGGGGCTTGGTACGCCCTTAGTCTTTCCATTTCCTTTGTTTGTTTCTTGTTTTTCCTTCGTCTTGAGCTTTAGGTGTATTTGTACAAAAACTTGTAAAAACTCATGTCATAGTGGAATCCTTATCGTATGAACTAGTAGTCTTAGGATAATGGTACTTATGCAGTTTAGATTGACTTTAAGTCCCCAAAACCATTTTCAAAAACCCGGATTTAGCGTAATGATTTTGACAACTTAAATAGATGATTAGCTAAACTATTTTGCCACGGTTTAATTTTAAACAAGAACAAAAAGAATAGTTCAAAACCACAAGTGTTGCAATGTTGTTAAAGAAAACGGACTGAGTTTTAAAACCAAAGCATATATTCTTTCTAAAATTTAAACCAAGTTTTATTCAAAATAAAGCCAAGGATACTCATTTTTGGATCAAATTAATGAATAAATCTGGCAAAGCATTGGGACAAAAGCCCATTGATTTTGGAAAAAATAAGGACAGAGCTGGCCAAGCAAAAAAAAAAAAAAAAAAAAAACAAAAGGAAAATTTTGGGCCAAAGCCCACTCATGAAAAAAGAATGGATGACATCGGGTATTTAAGCTTTATGCATAAAACCATTTGGGCCAAGCCCATAAGGAAAACAGACATACCTCTTTTAAATGGAAATTTATTTGGCTACAAAATCCGAGACAAAATTTCATAATTTATAACAAAAGACGTACGTTTTAAAACAAAAAACATTCATATATACGAGTTCTTGGATAAAGCATTCCAAACGTATTAAACGGATTGATCCAAATAAAGTATGAGTTAAAGCATGGACAAGATTATACACTCAAAACATAACAAGTTCATATTTTTTAACATGCGTAAAGATGACAACTTTATACTCATTTTCCAAAACAAAAATACACCATCCTTGTATACTAAGGGAGATTATTTTATCCGGATATTATAAATCCGAATCTATGTACCCTATATATAAAGGGAACGCATTCAAATTCTTTTCTCAAAATGACATGCAAAATGACAAGAATTTTTGTGAGAATAAACACTAAACAAACAGTTCATGCAAATACTCATATATTGGAATTCGAAGGTCAACCGTATAGTATGAATCCTTAATACTGGGGTTCCTAACACCTTTCCCAAGGAATCATCAGAACCCTTACCTAGAACTCTGGATTAAGAAGGATTTTTCACGGTATTTGAATAAACCCTTCACCCTCAGTTTTCTTAATTTCCTAAAAATTAGGTGGCGACTCTTTTCAAAACAAAGTCCGAAACAACACCAACAAGTTCGTAGTAGCTTTTATTCCTTAACCTGCGTAAATGCGAACCGTAACAGATGGCGACTCCATTAGGGACTTAAAGGTTCTAACCATAAGGATTCCAATATAATATGAGTATATCTGCCTTAACCGTCTATGTGTTTATTTTCTCGCAATTATTAACTGTCATTGCATGCATATCATAACTGTGCCACTCTTGGCATTTATTTTACACTTTGTTCCAAAAGCAACTTCGCGAAGCACGCGGTCGTTCCTTCAGTGTAAAACCAAAAATTTCTTTTGGAACCATTATGAGGCGGGGTTGGTTCACGGTCGTCCAACAGTCCTAACGGTTCATTCCCAGTTGTCCGATCGGGTTCCCGGTCTTTCGTGAAAAACGACTCTAGTGAAAAACTAGGATAGAGCTAAGACAAATTCCTACTGAACTAGAGCATTTATAGTTAGACGGGCCTTGGGTATCTCAGACCTACCTAAGGCTCATTAAGAGTGACTACCTTGTGTTTGGATGGTCTATGACCCGAAAAACACCGCATCTCATTTATGTGCTATGTGAAAACATGTTCGTGCCTATGTGATGAACCATTGATCCTACGGGGATGGGGGAATCTTAACCGTGTTCTGTTTTGTAGATGGAACGAAGAATCCATTTTGACATCGTCACTGAGGCTCCAGAGTTGCTGAGAGCTTGGTATGAATGGTTGGGTGATACTCACCAGAGAACGATCAATTTCACTTTAGGACACTTACCCTCCATCATGACAATGAAAGGTCGCCCGGAGCTAATAGAGGTATTGGCGGGGTATTAGGATGACAAGTAAATCTTATTCCATTTCGGTGATATTGAGATGACTCCTACCGTAGAGGAAATTAGGGATGCCATAGACAGTAATGGAACCTGTCTAAGGAGGCGACACAAGCCGGATCACAATCTGTTATTTCCACAGAGGCCCATCGTCAGTCAAATCATGAAGTTTCTTGCTTTAACTGAGGAATCCTGGGCATAAGGACCCACCGTAGCCTTTAGGGATCTATACCGGAGATTTGGAGACATCACCGAGTACACTCTATATCAAAGGGAGTTCAAGATCCAAGAAGAATAGGAGACCGCTAGGTCTTTGGCCTTCACTATAGCCTTGTTCGGCACTATGGTGTTTTCACAGGACGGGTCACTGGCCATAGACACCTGGGTGATCTACCTGGCCCATGCAATCTTCCACGGCATAACCGAAGATCAAGAAACAAGTTATTTTGACCTGGCGCCTATCACATGGGCTGACATCTTTCGAGCTCTAGACAAGTGTCGAAATCATTTTCTATACTTCTAGGGATGCAATATGTTGCTGCAATGGTGGATTATTAAACACCTTAAAATGGCCAAAGAGGTTCAGGGTTGGAGTCGACAAAATCGGGTAGATCGCCTCGTAGAATACTGCCCAACTCTCAGGTTTATGTCCAAAAATGCTTGGGTTGATTTCTTCAACGACTTGACTCAAGATCGGATCCACTAGATGTTTCCTGACTTTATATCCGAAATAGTGGTAGTTCGAGGCAAGAATAGCCCCTTTGTGCCACTAGCTGGGGTTCGAGGAATCCGGCTTTATTATCCATCTCGGGTTTTGAGGTAGTTCGGTAGGAGGCAAGTGATACCCCAGGTAGGGAACCCCGAGCAGTTCATCATTGAGCACACAAAATAGAAGATCAAGCACGCGGGAGGGAATGGAATGGCCGCGTAAGTTGGGGCCCAGATACTTTAGCTTCAGACAGGTTCGAAGCAGGGTGTGACCTAGGGTATCATGCATGGCTACAGGGACACTTTGCTCGTGCACTTACACCAGGGCCCGCACCTCCTAGGGAGGCCCAAGAAGAGGGGCATATGAAAGAATGCCTGGAAGATACAGAAGAGCATTTAGCAAGGATATTGGAAGAAACCGACCCAGTGATTGTCAGGATAGAGCTATATCAGGCACGAATTCGTATCCAGACCACCCTTCGATGGGTCAAAAAGGCGCCGACGAGCCATGCCTCGACATCAGCCGCCAGAGGATCTCTCTGATTACTGCTTTTGTTATTATAAGCCCCATGTCGGCTTTATCATCACCTTTTGTAATCCCTTTGGGGAAGATATTATGTCTATTATTTATTAAATCATGATGACTTTTTCGGGGCAATGGTTCATCTTCACAAATGGCACTTACATGTTTCAAACGACTAAGAAAGCCTTAACTCGAAAAGGCCTTAGGGACACGAGTAGTATAAATATCTGTAAAATACGTGCTTGCTTGCTACGTGCTTCACATGCTTACTTGCTATGTGTATGATCATATATTAAAGCTAGAGTACGATTGGTCTGATAATTTAAAACTACATACCCAAAAGAAAAACCATGACACTTAAAACTTACCCAAATTTATCTCCACTAAAGGTTGACTTACAATGGCGAATCAAGGAGGGAAGGAAGCGCGAACTTTAGGGAAGACGGCTGAGATGCTTCCACACAAGGTGCTGCAGATGGAGAAACACCTCCAGGAAATAGGAAAGAAAATTGAGAAGGTAGACGGATTACTGGGTATGGTTGGGAACCCACCGGAAGGCATACCCCAAGAGCAATACTATGAAAATGTCCCTGAAGGGGTGAGGGAATTGGTGCTAAACTACATAGCACTAAAGAGAAGGCCTGTAGCATCCAGAGAAGGAACCTCAGAGGGAACAAATAGGAAACAAGGAGCCGGGTCGGATCCGTGGGTGTTCGCATCGGACCCATAAGAAGAAATAGAGCCCCAATAAAAGAATCCCAAGCCCATTGAGGAAGAAGAGCCAGAGGAGAAAGAAGAAGAGCCAGAGGAGGAAGAGGAAGAGCCTCAGGACATGAAGGAAACAGAGCCTGTCGACATAGGGGGCCGAAGAAGGGGAGAACTCATTTGAGATGTTTCCTGAGTTTCAAGGGAATAATACGGACGACAAATCTGATTATTATGCCCCCACTGAGGAGGGAACAATTTCTATGCACCTTCACTCATGCTGATGCCTGCTGCATCTACTGTGGCTTCGGAGAACTTTAGAAGGGCAAACCTTCCTACACTAGCTCCATGGAGCATAGCTTTCAGAGCCCGATCTTTCCCATTTAGAGTGGCTCCGTTGCTCGCCGTTTTTAAGGAAGTGTTCAGAAAGATGATGGCCGCTGGGATGGATTGCACTACCAGGGCTAGGCTACCGGTCCCTGACTTGGTGTATGCTTACAAAAGGTGTCTGTTTCACCTCAATCAGGCGGGCCATACCTTGAACGAATGTTTGGCGTTGAGGAGAAGGATTGTTAGTTTGATTGACGACAAGATCATCGGGACTTTGTGGGGACCGCACACCTTATTGGTCCATGACCCCATTACCCCAGGAGAGGGAGTTACCCTCGAGACCCAAGTTTGGCGGTACGATTTCACGATTTTTGAGGAATCATACGCTCGCCTTTTCTCAACTTTGGCTTCGATGAATAAGATTAGACCCGTGGAACTTGTACAAGCCCGTACCATTAGGTCCCAATAGAAATAAGTTCTGCTTATACCATACTGGAGACAGGGGACATGATATTGAAGGATGCTATGCCTTCAAACTTGAGCTAGAAAATATGATCAGACTGGATAAATTTTGGTCCCACTCCCACCGTGGTTCTAAGGAAAAGAAAGATTCGGCATGAGAAAGCAAGTTCGTAAGGATAACGACTTGCAGAGCTATACTTTTGGGTAGATATTAGGTGTCCCCTTCTTTTGCACAAATGTTGCCTCCACCCTCATAAATTACTAAAGGAACTGCGCTGACCTGATGTCCCCATGGAGGGGTACGCGAGAAGCCCTAATAGGGCCTGGTCTGGGGATGTCTGTAGTTAGGATTAGCCAAAGGATATTTGGGAAGAAATGTATATCCTTCTTTTATAGTCGAACTACGTAGGTCCTGATTTCCCCCTGCGGGATACGTAGGCAGTCTACGTAAGACTCGGTGCCTTCATGATTTAAATTATAACCCCCCCCCCCTGCTCGCTTAATTTTCTATGACAGGTCGAAGGGTTCACTATAGTAAGTCAACCACAAAACCACCGGACCAAGATCCACCCAAACACAAAAGGCCCGTAATATCCGACATCGAAAGTACTCAAGCTTCAATATATGACTTTGTATGCGACTTGCGTTTTAAATACTCGTATGTGATATTTTGCCTTTATATTTGATGTCCAGAAACTAACTTTCTTTACAGTTGAGTTATTCTTATCTTATAGAAAGAGACCAATTAGTGTAACGTCAAAAGCTGGCATACGTCACGAGATCCAAGGCCGCGTTAGCATCCCTCTCCGATAAAGGAAAAGACAAAATGACTAGTACCCCTGAAGAAGCAAGAAATGAGCTCGTTCTCCGCAACGGAGACACCCAGGACTCACAAGAAGTAGCATCCCAGGAGGATGTGATTGCAACATTGTTAACTACTATCGCCACTCTCCAGGAAAAGGTAGCGGGAAGGAAGGCGACCAATGCGGAAAATAAAGCCTTTACCGAAGGAAGGAGGCCCCCTCCTCCCTTCCCCTCGCTGAGCTCTTCAGTGCCCGACCATTTTTCTGTCTCCCCACCAGGAACCATACCCCCTCCACTGAACACTGCTAATCTAAAACATGCTGGCCCCTCTTACTGTACCCCACCGCCAGTTAAAAATGCTCAAATTCCAAGAACCACCCACTTAGTCCCCTCGTACCAAACCCCTCAGCCGGTATTCTTCAATTCGGCAAGCCAAGCACACGCCCCGGCCCCACCAGCGGGGCAAACCACTGCTATCCCGCTTAACCATCCCACTTACCAAGTGTCATTCTTCACTCCCAACATCCCAAACAAATCTCCCTCGAGACACAATGAGTTGGCTCATTACGAAGAAATAGAAAGGACTTGGAAAGATAGACGTGAGAAGGACATAGAGAGGAAGATAGAGGAATTACTGGAAAAATCTAACAGGTCCACAAGAAAGGCCACAGGCCTAAGGTAGGACGACCTGTACATGTACCCAGATTTGGACTTGCCAGAAGGGTTCAAATCCCAAAATTTGAATTTTTCAACGGACATGGAATCCCAAGGCACGTCTTTGTTTATCTATGCGACCAGTTGGTCGGAGTAAA
The DNA here is from genome assembly GCF_029784015.1 of Lycium ferocissimum. Taxonomy (NCBI): domain Eukaryota; kingdom Viridiplantae; phylum Streptophyta; class Magnoliopsida; order Solanales; family Solanaceae; genus Lycium; species Lycium ferocissimum. The sequence continues at coordinate 49,356 of NW_026725397.1, forward strand.
GAAGAATGAACCCTTAATCATGCGAATATTCCATCGTAGCCTGACCGGTGAAGCAGCTGAATGGTTCGCCACACAAGACATGCGCCAATGGCTCCTTTGGGAAGACCTAGCGGAATCCTTCATGGAAATATTTCGTTTCAATATCGAGATCGTGCACTGCAACTACCTCGAGAAGGTCAAGCAAAAGTCAATAGAGAACTATACAGAATTCGCCAGCAGATGGAGAGCCAAAACGGCCCGTGTAGAGCCGCCAATGTGTGAGGGTGAGCTAGTATCCGTGTTCATCAGGTCACAAGAGCCGGATTTCTATAATAGGATGTTGTCCATGGCCGGAGGCCGTTCTTCGAACCGGTAAAAATGGGAGAGGCTATAGAAGATGATCTCAAATCTGGAAAGATCGTCAGTATCTTCAATAAAACGTCTGGACAAGCCGCTGCGAGAGTCTTTCGCAAAAAGAAAGAGGACGTGGCGAGCATATCCCACATTCCAAACCAAAGCCCAAAAGGACCGCCATCTTCCCACCAAACTCCACCCCTCGTGAATTACTTCGCTCCTTCATACAACCTAACACTTGTATATTTCGCACAACCAACCTTCACCACTACTGTACCAGCATACATTGCTCCATCTACTGTCCGTGTGTCCGCTCCTATTTATCAAACACCGCCGCAACAAACATACCAACCACCACCCCAACAAAAATATCGCCCACCGAAAATAAATCCCCCACAAGCCTATCAACCCCAAAATTACTAAAATCAACCACCGCCCCATCATATAATGCCCCACGTCTAGCTTTTGAGAAAAGGCCATTAAGAGAATTCACGATGCTCCTGTAACCGAAGGCTTGACTCTTTGAGAGACTACTAATTGCGGGATTGATTCATAAAGTCCCACCAAAGCCAGCACAGCTTGTAAGCAAATTCTACAGGGCCGATCAGACTTGTGCCTACCACTCAGAAGGGAATGGGCACAGCACGGAGGATTGCATAAACCTGAAACACAAAATTCAGGATCTGATCTGCAAAAGAGAAATCATCCTGGAAACTGTGACTCCTAACGTAAACACGAACCTACTGCTGAATCATGGAAACAGTGGAGTCCACATGATAGAGAGAGATGAAGACTGGGAAGCTTGTGGAGTGTTGTCTCCCAAAATGACCGAGTCTCTTGAACAGACAGTTGCTTCCCTCACACTCCAAGAACGTCCTAAATTCAAAGTCCTGATCCCTATTCCAAGAGTTCCCAAGGCTATACCAATGTTTAGGACTTTGGTTCCAGCACCCGTGATAGCCCAGGTGGCACAACAGATTGCGCCTAAACCCAAAAAGCTAATCACTGTGTAGGTAGCTATGGCCCAAGGCATGACTTATTCAGGACGATGCTACACTCCTGAAGAATTAGCCCAGAACACTATGAGGACAGAAAATACCCAGAAAAGGGCGATAACCGAAGGAGCATCCGAAGATTTTTAGCGACGCATGCAACCAAAAGATTATTCCATTGTTAAGTATTTAAAGAAGACGCCGGCGCAAATCTCGGTGCTATCATTATTGGCTAGCTCACCGTCACACAGGCATGCTCTCATGAAGGTATTGGATGATGCACATGTACCGGCTAGTACAAGTAGTGAAGATTTAGCCGGACTAGTAGCCCATATCATTGGGGAACATAAAATCTACTTCTCTAAGGAAGAATTGCCAGTCGAAGGGACCTCTCACAACAGAGCCCTCCATATCACCCTAGAATACTGTGACAAGGCTGTAGGAAGGGTACTTGTGGATAATGGGTCGGGCCTAAACATTTGCCCCGTAACCACATTAACACAGCTTGGCTGTGACATAGGCAAAATTTGCCAGAGTGGGGTGAATGTTAGGGGATTTGATGGGTCCCTAAGCGATTCCTTGGGACAGATTGACCTACAGATCCAGGTCGAGCCTGCCTCCTTCATGGCAGAGTTCCAGGTCATGGTAATCACTGCAAATTACAACATGCTCTTGGGAAGACCCTGGATCCACTCTGCCAGTGCAGTACCATCAAGTCTGCACCAGGCCATAAAATTTGAATGGCAGGGCTAGGAAATTGTGGTCGAAGTTGAGAAGGATATCCAGAAGCCTCCTTACAACATTATACCAGTAATAAAAAGGAGTCCCATTAGATCAAACTTCCACGTGGTGGAATATATCGGGGCCACCCACTCAGAAGGGGAGGTCGACAGTCCAATGCCCAAGTCTACAGAATGATTGTGTCATGCCCCAAACTGAGGAGTCGTGATGAGTGCCCGACCTCTTCTAATCAAGCACTCCCACTTTCGTACCTGAAACTCACTGAACATTATGGTGGCCCATATATGACTTTTAACTAAATTATACACTTCTGTAATAACAACATAACCAACTCTGCGCCAAGATCTTCAACCAACATATACATATATGTACAGAAGATAACGGTGCAAGCCGACTAGGAAGAGGCCTCATCTTATCGGCAAAGACAGCGTGTGCTTGCAGCAGAAGCTCGTCGAAGAAGATGTAGAACGAAAAGTTAAGGGGGAGGCAAAAAAGGAGAAACACTTGGTAATTTTGTCTGGTTTCATTTAATTGCTAAGTTTCTTAAATAAGCTTACATATGCTGTATGACAAAAATAAGAGCCGACAAGACTACATAACTTCCTAACTACGTACAACTGTCTACATACCTCTATGGAACATAAACTGTAGAGGGGACGGGACAAGGCCTCGTCATATTCAAATATACAAATCAAAATGTCATACCAAAAGAAACTGCAGCTCCGAACAAAATGGAGCGCATCGACGGCTGACAAGCCAAGTGGATATCTCATCGGCTACTGGCCTTTGGGCTAACTACTCGAACGGCGTGTACGAACGCAAGCGTTCATAACAAAAAAAAAAAAGACATCAACACGAGCAATGTACTGAGTATGTAAGGCATGAATAACAACATAATATAGATATGAAAGGTAACGTGGAATAAGTGAAATAACCTGTACATGTGGATGCCTCATAAGGCGGATGTCATGCATGCTTAGCTTTTTTAAAAAAACTTTTTCATACATACGTATATATAATATCATCACCATAACGTACCCGGCCTTTTCGGGACTCGGTGTGTAATGTACTCGGCCCTTTTGGGACTCGGTGTGTAACGTACCCGGCTCTTTCGGGACTCGGTGTGTAACGTACCAGGCCCTTTCGGGACTCAGTGTGTAATACCAACTTATCAGTAGTTTCACATTAGGTGTTGTACCCAGCCGATTATAGCACGGCTCAGTGTAAAAAAATACATACATACATATATATATATAAAGCAGGCATGAGAGCCAAATAAAAGCTATAAATACATCGGAGTGCCGTAAGGTCGGTAACCTCCGATTTTCATTACGGAATTATCATCATGCATATATCTCACCTTGAAAGAACAAAATCATAAGATGAGATCAACATCAACAAATATAATCAATAATCTTGAAACCAGCTCAGTAATCTCATAATGGCATTAAAACCATAACTTTGGAATCTCCATAAATGGGATCATCATAATCATCATCATGGTCATTATAGAAAACATTCGTCTTTAGCATCATAAAAACTTGGAGAATCATAAACTTTTAACGTTCTTGGAAATGAGGATTTTATGGAATTCATGCATGGGTTCTTAAGAAAAGAATCATGCCTTTAGAAAGAAAGGGATTAGCCTTACATAACTGGACGCTTATTTCTCGACTTTCCAACTTACTTCCTATCTTGCAATTTACATAAGATCATTTGTAGTCTCGTAATCTACATATAAAATGATTCACACTATTGTTAGGCTCATCCTCATACACTCGTTTTAAGCCTTCAATTTAAATCTATTGTGAATCTGCTGAAATTCGGCAACATCTCCCCCGTTTATATGCCTAGCCTGAAATCGTTATATCAACAACCAACAACAACAACAACAATGACAACATCATCAACACGATTATCCATACCAATATATTCCCTTAAACATCCCACGCGATGTTTTCCAAGTTTCTCAACTAACCAACCTGTAATAGGACTACTTAATAACTTTATCTCGACAAATAAACTGAAATTAATATTAATAAGGAGAGATTCATACCTTATCCTTGCTTGAGCAGCAATATCTTCAATAATTACCTTGAATCCAAGTCCAGACTCACCACAATACAAATATTCTAACAATAGTTAGATGCTATCCGAAGCTAAATTCCGGAATTTTGCTTGTTTTGTGTTAAAATTTAATGGACGGAAGTTGGGGAAATATTCCAGAGGATTTGGGAGAGTATTAGGGGTGCGTTGGATGAAAAATTAGGTTGTTTTCCTCCAAAACTCCTCATTTACTAAAAGATGTTCTTTCTCCAAGTTGGACCAAAACTGCCCCTCATATTTTCTCCAAAGTCCAACAAACTTAATTTCCTTGATTCACTTGCCCTCCAATCCTTCCGTAGCTTATTATATGAACTTAAACCCTTATAACCATAAGATAAGCGCATATAATCTCGTATATCCTTGGAGATAACTCCAATGTCCATACTTAAAACAACCAGCACCTAACGAATCATATCATTCAAAACTACGGGGTGTAACATTCCCCCCCCCCCCCCTTAAAAACATTCATCCTCGGATGTTGTAGTTGTGGGCTTACAATGTTATCATTGGTTTCTGGAAATGGTCTTCTTTCCTTAGATCCTGATCTTCATACGCTTATACTATGAGCTCATCAGTCTTCTTTCATATGTGTTTTTTCTTTTTTTATGTAAGTAGCCAGTGGTCAGCCGATGTCTCGTTATTGCCCTGTCCCCATTAAGATTATCCTAGCTCATGATTGCGATGGCTTGCCACTGATCTGGGAGTACCCTTAGCTGTTGTACCCTTTTTACTTACTCTTTATTTCTCTACTAATAAACAAAACTCTATTGTTCGGACATGGTACCTTTCCTTGTCTTCCTCGATACTATTTTAGATTATCCCTTGTACTAGTTGACCTTATATATTTACATACCATATCATCTCCTTTTGATTCCTTGGTCAGACTTCTTAATTCCTTACAATATCATCATAGTTCCACCTATGGCAGTGCCTAGATGATTCGCAATAGCATTTCCTTGATGATGACTTATTATTCTCAGTGAGTAGTTTACTTCAGATTGTCCATCCAATATATCAACAATACCATAGCTAAGAGATTTATATTCAAATCGGTCCTCAAACCGGACAGGTACTACTTTCCATAGTTGGTCTTTAACAACAAGCGCAACACCATATCTCATACGCTTGTGTACGACGCTTCCTCGTCATTATTATTATTATCTCTCATAGTAGAATTATATTCATAACATTTTAATAATTACAACTTAAGCTAATTTACCACTCAAAATACCTTCAAATTTAGTTTTGAACTTTTCCTCCAATTTTCTCTCCCCAAACCTTAACATGATTACAAAATAAATCCATAAGCATGGAATTAAGATAAAATCTTACTTAATCATAACTTGTTTTCCATACAGCCCTTGATTCTCTTGTACCGATGGTCATTTGAGACTTAAATTAGTTTCTATTCTTTTTAACGCCTTATCCTTGTCCTTACCTTATTTTGCTGGTTGTTTCATCACGACGACTGTTTATATGGTTCTGTCATGACCCAACTAGGGGCCGCGACGGGTACCCGATACTTGTACCGAGCACCCCTTATCTCGTGTCGTGCTCTTATGACTAAGTGGGCCATTTCTTCAGTTACTACTATCATAGCGACACAAAAAAATGCACAAGTTTTACTAGCTTAATATACATTGCGAGGACAAACCATAGTGCAAAACATCCGACTATACAGAGGATGTCTAACAGCCTCAGACATCATACATATGATAACAAGGAGGGCCGGATTCTGCCGTGCCCGACTATGTACACAAACGTAGTACCAAAATGCGTAGCTCCGAACAACCGGAGCACTCTTCTTGCCGGGGTGGAGCTCCTAAGGATCCAACCCGTCTACCCTGTCTACTCGCGCGGCATGAAACGCGGCGTCCACAAGAAGGGACGTCGCACAAAGAAGTGTACCGAGTATGTAAGGCGTGAGAATAGCGAGAATAAGAAATATAAAATACAAGCAATGACATAATAGGATCATAAGATATATGGGGCGATAAGAAAGTAACTTTGTACATACGTGTGCCACTCGGGGAGGATGCCATGCATGCTAAGTACGTCTTTGATAAACATTTCTTTTTCATATATATATATATATATATATATATATATAACATCTTGTATTGCCGTCGGTCGGTAGATCCATTTAACCATAATGTAGATGTATATGTCCAGCGTCCGGCATCCGCGTCCGGGATGATGTCATGCTAAATACGGATACATGTACCGTGTGTACATCCGGCGTCTATAGCGATCTGCCCTTTTTCCCCATCTTCCCCATATACATACATATACACATATAATATACCATAGCATGCAAGAGAGCCCAAAGAAAAGCCGTGATTCTATCGGAGTGACGTAAGGTCGGTAACCTCCGATTATCTTATGGAATCGTCATAAACGTCATATTTCACCTTGAAGAAATGAGTATTATAAAATGAGACTAGTAGCAAGGAACATAGAATAAAATCGTAGATTTCGTCAATCGCCGAATCATAAAATAAAAGCGAAGTATCAAGGAGTAAAGTTGAGAACCAAGAAATAATTCAATATTCTCATATTCATATCGAGTCCATAACTTGGAATTTTCCCTCATGGAACCATCCTCTACATACTCATCATAGATGTTTTCGCATGTCTAGCATTATCATTGTCATTATAGGAATCATACTCATGGTTTTTGGTCATACGAACTTGTAACTTCTCTAAACTTGGTTTTTGGACAGTAAGGACTTTTTGGAAAAAACCAGTTGTAAACTAATAAGAAAAGACTTATGCTTTAGTTTCATAGGCTTCTATCTTCCGAAAATAATGAAATTATGGAAACATTCGTAAACTTACGACGTAGAGATCATGCCATAGAAAGAAAGGGCTTAGTATTAACATACCTTGTCCGCTCCTTTAGTCAATCCAACTTTAACTCTTGACCTTCCAAGATCTATGACAATGTTAACAATTTCAACATTAGCTTTAGGCATCCAAGAGTCTTATCCTAACTAACATTTTGTCTACCGAAATTTCGGCAGCACTTCCCCTGCAAATACACCACCCCGAGAATCCAACTCAAGCTTATTCCATCAACACAAATTCCGAGAATAAAACTCGGCCAAATCAACAGCCATCAATACCCAAAAATCTTGACTACAAAATCAATAAGCCATTTATATGCATTTTCAAGGCAATTCCATTCAATTAAATTCATATGACACTCCAACAACTTAAGCGACATACTCCTTACCCAAAACCTTCTAAATTCAATGAAACACAACAACACATACGCTTAACGATATTATCTTCACAACACAAAGATCACACTAACATTATACCAACTCTTCCCATAATCCAAAACCAACACAACTTCACTCCTTAACCATTAAATCCTTACTTTACATTATAGAACTTACCATAACAACAATTATAATGCTAAGTAAAATTTATTCACCACACCCTACCATACCCTATACTATACGGCCAACTTCCCACATGCATATTTTTCATGAATTTCATAGTTTCTACACTTCACAACAACAACCAACACACAACACAACACAACACACAACACATACACACACACACGGCTTGCTCAAGCAAGTCACGGCCACACCCACACACTCTTTCAACACATGAATTTCATCCATTTTCATGCACCACAACATATTTACACATCCACAACGTATAAAAAAATATTCAAACCTTACCTTTTTACTTTGAATCTTTACTTGGCTTACAATTGAAGACTTGCCAAAACTTGTATTTTCCTTGCTCCAAAGAACCCTCCACCATGCCAAGAACCCTTCAATGAATTGTTTGGCTAGGAGGAACAAGTTGGAAATTCTCCTCTTCCTTTCTTTTTTTTTTTCTCTCGGTTTCTTTCTTTTTCTTCAAGGCCGAATTGGCCAATTTCTTTTCTCCTTCTTTCTTTTGTTCTTAGCCTCTTGAAATTTCTAGAGGTTGAAGTGGAAAAGATGACTTGGTCATCCTTTTTTATCCTTGACCCATAAGCTTTAGTTGGGCCTAGCCCACCCATGTGGACTGACCCCAGTGGCCCTTTTTAATTCCAAGCCCATATTTAGCCCTCTTTTTGTCTTGTGACTCATGAATTCTTATTTTTTTTTCAAAATTTCCAATTTACCCTTCGCCTTCCTCCATGCTTCCATGAGTCGTATTCTGAATTTACTTTTTTGCCCCTAGCCTTTCTTAACATTTCCACTTCAAGATTTTCATAAGCAACTCGTATGCCAAACCACCATAAAAAAAAATATGGCCTCGCTTATTATCTTCGCGCAAGTACCTTGAATTATCCGAACGCACAAAAACGCGGGATATAACAGGTTCTATAACATATGTTCAACTGGCGACTTGTGAGGTACTTTCTAATCCCTGGTAGCACTGCTGTTTTGTTATCCATAGGGACATTATCTTCCTTTCCTTTGGGGATTACTAAACCTCCTGTAAACACTCCTCTTGTTAAAACTTTCGTCTCTTCTTATACTAAGATTTCCCTTTTTAATAATCCAATTTGTCCTTCGTACTTATCTTTGGTCAGCTTGCATGCTCTTCTTATTCCTTCTGTTACCTTCCTGGAGTACTCTACTGCATATTTAAATCTAACCTAAATTTTCTCCGGTGTGAGCGATTCAAACCATAGCCTGGAAGCATAATGTATTTTATTGAAAAAACCCTTTGTTTTATTAATTCTTCATCATCTTGTCATGCCTCCTGTTCCATCTTTGTCCTATAATATACTTGCATTTAGTCCATTCTTACTTTTCTTTAGCACTTCCTTGATATATCAGTTCGTCTTGAAATTTTGCTCCTTCGAGTGAGTACATTCCCCTCTTTTGAACTTGGGAATATTATAGTTCATCTCGGGCCCGAATCAGTTCTTCCCCCCCCCCCTTTTTAGGGATATTCTTATATACTAATAACATTTGCGTACTAACTGTCTCTGATAATCATCTGGATAGCTTTAGTGGTCCTCTAATTCTTTTATTCCATATAATACTGGAATTCCTTTCTACGCATGGTTTAGCTTATTTCCTTTTTACTAGCTGAACTTTCGTATTAAGTCAAAGGTTTACACATATTGAATACAATTCAGACCACTTCTTCCTTTCATGATTATTAATCCTCTAGGCCAATGTATTAATGGTGACATCGAAATTCATCGGGCTCTTTATGGAGTTTCTCCCCATGCAATGCTCCCTCTGCCGTAATCTTCATTCGTAACTACGTTTTTACTAAGATCCTTGAGATTCTTCTTGCTCTTAATTCTCGATTTATATCTATACTATACCATTCATTCTCACGATTCCTCCTTTCATTAGCTTAGCTTATATTGTCTCGTAGTCCTTCTTAAAAATTTTGCATCACAGTCATGCATCATAGTTTTTCTAATTCTCTTTTCAATTCTTGTTCTCGTCATGCAATGTTAGTAAAGTACACTCTTTTCTTTCTTCCTTCGTCAAATTTTTCATTTCCTTTATGCTACTACAACCTGTTCATATTTATACATATCCCTCATACATTTTCTTATTCCCTTTATAGTCGAATTTACTCCTTATCAATACTCTTATCTCATATTACTGATGTTTTGTCTTTTGGTCAAAGTTAGTAGCTTATTATCCTTCCTTTGTTCCTTGATGGTTACACAACTTCCTCTTGGAAATTCCCTTAGTCTACTCTTCTTACCTTTGCCCTTATGACCCTTCTTGACTTTCCTTGCTCTTAACTTTGTTTTCCTCCTTCAGTTGGTTCTACATAACTCTTTGTTTCCGGATAAGTCACCACATTACCGCTAGATAGCACCTTAGGAAGAAACTTCTGAATAGGTTTTTTCCATCCTCTAGCGCTCTTCTCCATTTTCCATTTTAAGGCATTGGCCCTAGAATTCGTGGAAGATTTTATTAAAGTAAGAATTCTTTACATCTCCAAAATCGTCTTTTAGGGGGGAAGGGGGGGTAAGGGGGTTCTTCCATTCTCTAGGTGAACGTATCAATATGGTTTCATATTTATCCTCTCAGACGTTCCTTAAGAGTCAGAAATCCCTTGATATTTGTCATAAAATTTAATTATTCCATCTCGGATTACATCCCTACCCATCGTTATTATACTTTAACCCTGTTTATCCAAATCTGTTTTCGAGATCTTCACATTTGTCCTCTATCACATTTTGCCATACTCTATCCTTTTTGCTTGCTTACTTTAAAAATTTATCTGAATGGCTCTTCACTTTACTCACAATGCCACTGAGATCTTTTTCTCAAAAATTCCACTTAACACTTACTAGCAACAAGCTTCTCTTACTCACGCTTCTCTTCTCCTCATGACATCATAATCTTTCTACTCTTATATACACATATTTTTCTTTTCCCTGTTACTTTTATATCATAATTATCTTACTTTAACATTCAAACAAAACAATATCAACCTGCCCTATAGCCCTTGCTACCTTAACTTCAATACCCAGCTTGATCAATACCTTTAGTACCTCCTAAGATAAATCATAAGGGCACGCATACTATTTAATATGGCCATACATAAGTTATTGTTTACATCACTTGTCAAGGCCTTGCTTTAAAAATATCCCCATGCTTTTTAAAATTGATCTAAATTTGTGGCTTTAATACAACTTCTCTCTCTTTTCCTAGTTAGCCACACTCATATCTCATGATCGTTTAAAAATTCCGTTCGTAAGGCTCATATGCTCCTAATTTGCCTCGGCCGATTTTGGTTCCTCATATTTTCGTACGTCTGAATCTGTAGGACTTCTTAACACATTTTCCAAGTCCTTTGTTAGGAACCCCTGGTAATATAGACTTAATAATGATCTCCACTCGGATTCCTACTTTTCTTTCCCTTTTATTCATAAGCCGACATCGCTCCTATTATTTTCAAGTGGCCTTCACCACGTCTGTCTGAGAAAAATCAAGATACATCTTCTTATAAGGATCCCATCCGTCCCCTTTTTATTACTGCCTGGTCTCTTAGTGCCTATCGTTAAAAATCAATTTGAAGTTCTAATGGGAAACCCAAATAAAACTCTGTAATGTCTTTCCCCCATGGTTGGAAAAGTCCTTGAGTTCCCTGGTTGGGTAAATACTATCATAAGCTCTTAAATTTCCAACATCTAGAAAATTATCGTAGTCACAAATCAACACACGTGACTGTTTTTCATCCCTAGTCCCGGGGTTGCTAATGGTAACAAAGTGTCTTAGTCGCAATTACCCATAATTACTTTAGTGATCAGCTTCCTCAAAATCCTTATTTGTCAACAATTAGATACTATCCCATAATAATCACGCATAACATAAGGAGTTTCAATAAGAAGACCCATATACTCGTGCTTTGTCCGTCCCGGTCCCGATCTAGGAAGCGTGAAGTGAAATATCTTTTTCATCATCCTCCCACCATCTACTCAAATCACTCATCCTCATCTCCTATCATAATCCAAAGAATATGAATACTCTAGCACACGATTGACTAAAGGCGAACAGAGGGCTAGAATACTTCGTAACACTCACACTCTTGTTTGCTCCGACATAATGCTCAATTATAGGAGAAAGGGGGGAACCAAATACGGTGCGACCTCGGGAGCCGCACGCTCCACTGGTGTCTCATATGAACCCTCAGACGGGTCCGTCTCATCTCATCCTTCCTCTCATAGGAGTCATAGGCTCTGGGGGAATCGTCTCAATATCCTCAGAAGGATCTGACTCAATGGATTAACTTAGACTCTGCTAATGCACCGCCGGGGTAGTCGGTCCGGAATCTACTACCCCACCCCCCCCTTGCACCCCCACTATCAAAAATCGTCCTCTTCATCTGTATCAATCTGCATAAAAGAGAGTCAGAAATGATCTTTCCTAGACTTTGGCTTTATCGCACGATCTAAGATGAGAAGGAAGGTCAATCATTCCTAAATGCCCTGCAGCCTCTTGTTTATAAGTGTGGCGCACTTCACACCCATAAACAAGGCTCTCTTTTGGACACGATCTGTTGACAACCCTGGGACAGAACTGCTTTGATACCACTCTGTCACACCCCAAACTGAAGAGTCGTGACGAGTGCCCAACCTCTTCTGATCAAGCACTCCTACCTTCATACCCGAAACTCACTGAACATTATGGTGGCCCATTTATGACTTTTAACTGAATCATCCACTTCTGTAATAACAACATAACCAACTCTGCGCCAAGATATTCAAACAACGTATACATATATGTACAGAAGATAATGGTGCAAGCCGGCTAGGCCGCTACATATGTTGTATGACAAAAATAAGAGCCGACAAGACTACATAACTTCCTACCTACGTACAACTGTCTACAGACCTCTATGGAAGATAAACTGTAAAGGGGACGGGACAAGGCCTCGTCATACTCATATGTAAAAATCAAAATGGCATACCAAAAGAAACTGCAGCTCCGAACCAAGTGGAGCACACCTTTGGCTCGAGTGGATATCTCTCACATTGGAGGCCGGCACGACTACTTGAACCTGCGGGCATGAACGCAGCGTCCATAGCAAAAAGACGTCAATACGAGCAATGTACTGAGTATGTAAGGCATGAATAACAACATAATATAGATATGAAAGGTAACGTGGAATAAGTGAAATAACTCGTACATCCGGATGCCTCATAAGGCGGATGTCATGCATGCTTAGCTTTTAAAAAAAAACTTTTTCATACATACGTATATATAATATCATCATCATAACGTACCTGGCCTTTTCAGGACTCGGTGTGTAACGTACTTGGACATTTCGGGACTCGGTGTGTAACGTACTCGGCTCTTTCGGGACTCGGTGTGTAACGTACCCGGCCCTTTCGGGACTCAGTGTGTAATACCGGCCCGTCGGTGATTGCAAAATAGGTCTAAAATTAAGCCGACTATAGCGCGGCTAGGTGTAAAAAAAAATACATACACATATATATAAAGCATGCATGAGAGCCAAATAAAAGCTATAAATACATCGGAGTGAAGTAAGGTCGGTAACCTCCGATTTTCGTTATGGAATTATCATCATGCATATACCTCACCTTGAAAGAACAAAATCATAAGATGAGATCAACATTAAAAAATATAATCAATAATCTTGAAACCAGCTCAGTAATCTCATAATGGCATTAAAACCATAACTTTGGAATCTCCATAAATGGGATCATCATAATCATCATCATGTTCGTTATAGAAAACATTCGTCTTTAGCATCATAAAAACTTGGAGAATTGTAAACTTTTAACTTTCTTGGAAATGAGGATTTTATGAAATTCATGCATGGGTTCGTAAGAAGAAAATCATGCCATTAGAAAGAAAGGGATTAGCCTTACATACCTGGACGCTTATTTCTCGACTTTCCAACTTACTTCTTGTCTTGCAATTTACTTAAGATCATTCATAGTCTCGTAATCTACATAAAACAATTCACACTATTGTTAGGATCATCCTCATACGCTCGTCTTAAGCCTTTAATTTAAATCCATTTAGAATCTGTCGAAATGAGGCAGCATCTCCCCTGTTTATATGCCAAGCCCGAAATCGTAATATCAACAACAAACAACAACAACAATACCAACATAATCAACACCATTATCCATACCAATATATTCCCTAAAACATCCCACACGATGTTTTTCAAGTTTCTCAACTAACCTACCCGTAATACGACTACTTAATAACTTTATCTCCGCAAATAAACCGAAATTAATATTAATAAGGAGAGACTCATACCTTATCCTTGCTAGAGCAGCAATATCTTCAATAATCACCTTGAATCCAAGTCCAGACTCACCACAATACAAATACTATAACCATAGCTAGACGCCATCCGAAGCTAAATTCCGGAATTTCGCTTGTTTTGAGTTAAAATTTGATGGACGGAAGTTGGGGAAATATTACAAAGGATTTGGGAGAGTATTAGGGGTGTTTTTGTCACACCCCGACCTTACTAGGGTATGATGGGCACCCGACTCTCCTCAGAGTCGAGCAAACCCTTAAACGTTCGCGTTACTAAAACCGTCATTTCAAAAACTTTTAAAACATGGAACTTTTCAAATAGAAACCATTATCTTTGTGCTGATTAAGAAAACTTTTCAATCAACTACGTGCTTCTTTCCAACCAAAAATCATCCAAAATACATACTCTTTTAACATTTACGGATTATTCGCACTTCCCGACGCACTATCCACGGGACAACGTCCGCAAAGTCTCTAACATGTACGAAATATCATAACAAAAGTACTTGACTCGGCAATACTCCGAACCGAGATGGAGCTCGCCAATTCCTTGGAACGGCTCCTAGCAAAGTCTTCTACTCATGCAGGTGTACTGCGTGGCATGAAACGCGGCCCCGAAGAAGGAGGGTCGGTACGAGATATGTGCTTGGTATGTAAAGCGATAACAATTAATAACCATAGCTTAATTTAGGAGAGAAGAAATCACAATCAAACTCATTACTTGACCCCATTTGGAGGAAACATAAATGTACACATGGGGTCTTAGAACAATCCTTAAGTAAATAATGCGAGTGAACACACGTTCTTTAAGAATACACAATATAAAATACAGTACACAAATTCTAGAGTGCACAATCTAAATATAGTATCACAATAGTCCGACGGACGCTTCCGGCGTAGAAATGATGGCCCCCGGGCATGCCGCTTCGGCATCATAATAATGAAGGCCCCTTCGGGCGTTGCCGCTTCAAACATAATAATAATAATGATGATGGCC
>NW_026725398.1:0-63191 GCF_029784015.1 Lycium ferocissimum
TTTTCTTAACTCGGATGTCTTTGAAATCTTAATTAGGTCGATCGATTACTATCTCTCACTCATCTAAACCTCATGTTCATCATGTCCCTCATGAGTCTATTCACTTGTACGCTAAGGGAAATTTCCGAGGTGTAACGGTCCTCCCACCTCCCCATCTCGGATGAGCCAAGAGGGGCACGATCCGGCCCGACTCCGCACCAGCATCGTATCTTGGTCTCTCGGTCGGATGCCCGGCGTCGGGAGATTAGAGAAATGAAAGATGCTATACGTTTGTTAACTCAAATACTTGCCACCCAGGCTGGACAACAGGATAGGAGTCACGAGTATCCAGATAGGGCTGCTAGCGCCAGGGCACGAGATTTTCTTACATTAAATCCTCCAGAATTTAAGGGCACGGACCCTAATGCTGATCCTCAGGAGTTCATAGATGGTATGCAGCGTACTTTAAATGTGATGCAGGCATCAGCCACGGAATCTGTTGAGTTAGCCGCTTATAGGCTGCAGGGCATAGCAATTAATTGGTATCAGTCTTGGAGATTATCGAGGGGTAGTGATGCCCTTCCGCCGACTTGGCGGGAATTCTCAGACGCCTTTTTGCGCCACTATATGCCACCCGAATTGAAGCGGGCAAGGGTTGATAAGTTTCTTAACTGCGACAGGGTAGCATGTCTGTTAGAGAATATAGTGTGGAGTTCGATTCCTTAGCTTGAGATATGCCCCTACTATTGTGCAGGAAATGGAAGATAGAGTTCATCGATATGTAATAGGATTGGAGTCGGAGTTGCGGGAGATGTGTATGCCGGTGGCAATACAGCTGGTATAGATATAGCTCGTATCCAAGCTTATGCTCAGGGGGCAGAGGATCGTAAGCGCCAACGAGAGGCTATTTCGGAGCAGGGTGGTGGTCAGCCCAAGAGGGCCAGGACAGAAGGTCGGAGTAAGGGTTCCACTAGCGAGAGCAGACCCCAGTATAGTGCACCTTCACAGTTTCGTGGATCTCAGCGGGGTAGAGAGACTTTCCCTCGACAGGGACAGAGTTCTTCCCATGCGTCGGGTCCTCAGCAGCAGGCGTGGTCGGGGCAAGAGGTGATGCCCCCTCCTCGATGTGCGACTTGCGGGAGGCGTCATGTAGGACGATGCCGACGGATGTGTGTTATACTTGTGGGGATCGAGGCACTATGCTAAAGATTGCCCACAAAGGATTAGCAAGACTATTCCCGGGGATTCGGTAGCGACGTCGTCACCCTCAAAGAAGAGCCCGAGACGTAACCCCAAACTTCTTCGGTCGAGGTAGGGGCGGAGGTAGAGCACCTAGCTCTAATGCGGGACCACATAGTATCTATGCCTTAGGTGGGAGACCGAGGTCCCGAGCACCGGGATGCACCACCTGAGTAATCTAAATTCCGTAGTTGATTGTCTTAATCAATGAATGATTTATACGTGCCGTCCACCTAAAGAACCTTCCCCAAATTACTTGTAAGACCTATAAGACTAATTTAACATTCGAGGACGAATGTTCTAAAGGGGGGGAGGATGTTATATCCGGCATTTTTGCGTATTCGAAAATTTGGAAATAACCTTGACTTATGAGGAATAGGGTCATGTTGGATTTTTTTCTTAATATGTGTATGCCGGTTATGAAAGTATGGATGCGGAGATATTGAGTAAGGTTAAGGTCAAAATTGGAATTTTAAAAATTTATTTCATGAAGTATACAAAGTAGCCAAATTATTGGGCCAAAAAAAAAGGGAAAAATTGAAGCCCAATTTGCAAGAGTGGCCGGCCATACATGGCCAAGCCCATGGATTTTTTTTAATCAATTTTCAATGTGCCAAATTTATATAAGGTGGATTAGTTCAAGAAGTTTCAAGAAAAATCAAAGCAAAAATCAAGAAGAAAAAAAAAGAAGAAGGCTCACGGCCAAAGAGAGAGAGGAAAAAAAAAAAAGGAAAAGAATTCCCAAGCCTTCAACCTTGGCTCAAGAATTATAATTTTCTTGAATTCTTGTCAAGTTCAAGATTCTCTACAAGGTGATATAAGTATTTTAGCAAGAAACTCTCTTTGGTGGCAAGGAGAATTTATTGGAGAAAGGTAAGAATTTTATGTTCTTTCGTTATGGAAGATGGATATATGTTGTAGTATGTGTGGAAATGAATGAAAAGTATGAAAATCTTGTGTGTTGTGCATATGGATGTTGTGGCCGTGTGGTAATTTAGTTGGAGAGGGCATGAATTTATTTTATTTAGTATGGAAATTGTGTTGATGTAGTTTTGAGTTGTAAGTGGAAGAATATGAGTCAAAATTTGAATGAAAAACCATTGTTAAGTTGTTGTAGGAAGTTTGGTAATGTTATGGAAGATTTATGTAATTATGGAAACGAAGTTGTAAGATACAAATGGTGATTGTTGTAAGTGAAATTGAAAGATAAAAATATATTGTGAATATTTATGTTGAAAAATGGGAGATTTTGAGTGAATTATGGTTTGGCGGAACTTTTGCATATTTGGTAAAATAATGTGAAATGTCTTTGAATTGTATTGAGTGGCCTTAAGTTAGTGAATAAATATGAAAGCATTGATATTAGCTTGGAATTGTGAAGTTGGATGGGAAGTTGATGCGTTATGTAGAAAACGAGATTACTTATGTTAGAACGCTTTTTGAGTTAATTGTTGATGTTGCTAGTTTGGTTGTTGGTGTTGTGTTGATGATATGAGCCAAGTCGGATTCTCGGGGTGTTGTATTTATAGGGGAGATGCTGCCGGAATTTTGGTAGACAAGTATGGATTTAAGTTGAATTCGCAAAAAACTTGAAACTCACATTTGGTAACGATGACCATTTGTAGATTTTTGACGAAACGGGAATCAAAATTGGACGAGCGTAAAGCATAATTAAGGTATGTAAAGCTATTCCTTTCCTTCTCTTGGCATGTGCTAGGTGTACTAGGTTTGGATTTGAGCCTTGGGGGTTATTCTGTTCATAAAAATCCAAGTCTGAATTTGAGTACTATTCATTCAGTGCGATTGAATTAGGATCTTTATATCTTGTTGGAAAAATGCTCAAACATCTATAACTTACATAAATGTAATTGAATTGCTTTGAAACTTTCATAAATGACTCCATTAAGTTTAGCGTATGTAACTTGCGTGCGCCACCTCCATTGACCCGGAGCGGGCCCACTATTCCCGAATCCCCTCCTATCGTTTTATTTGACTTATTTCTGTACCATAATTGAAGAAAAATATTTGGCCATTGTCCCAACTACTAAGCGATAGTTTTTTAACTACCTCATTAAGTTCTATAATATATTTTGTGGAGTAATAATGTTCCTAATATGATTATCGCTTCGGTTCTCTACAAATGGCTTCTGAAACACTCGTAACTTCCCCGCACTAAGTCAGGTTGACTCGAACCTTGTCTCTGGGCTTTTAGGTGTCAGTAAGTAAACGTGAGTTTGATTTTTTTTTTTTTAAAACCACTCCGAAGGGAGTGCGATATTTTATTATATAAGACTTTTCAAACCACTCCGAAGGGGGTGCGAGATTTTACTATTTCATTCCACTTACGACTTATGTCTACATTCCACAACGCTATTATTAGTATAATTATTATTATTATTGTTTTGCCCGAAGGGGCTAGGATTAGTATTGTGCACGAGTGGCATGCCCGAAGGGGCCAGGGTAGCCGTATGTCATGAGTGGCATGCCTGAAGGGGCTAGGAATATTATGTCGGGGTCAGCATGTCCGAAGGGGCCAGGATAGACGTATGTTGGACCGGCATGCCCGAAGGGGCCATCATTTTATCCCGGGACCGGCATGCCCGAAGGGGCCAGGATAGACGTATGTCGGAACCGGCACACCCGAAGGGGATTATTATCATTATTATCATTGTTGTTATCGTTATTATTACTATTATTATTATTATTATTAGGCCGGAAGCGGCCGTCCGAAGGGACTTTTTTTTTTTTAGACATTAAATTCATACTGGGCATCCTAAACTTGCTTACTGTTGTACTTTTCTGATTTACGCTTCAGTGATGCTTCACATATTCAGTACATATTCCGTACTGACCCCCTTTCTTTGGGGGCTGCGTTTCATGCCCACAGGTCCAGGGGCGCGACTCGGCGATCCAGCTAATTAGGGGGACCAGCACTGGGAGTCAGACAGCTCCTCTTGTTTCGGAAGCTGTCCCTGTTTTGGTATAGTTTTATATATTGTGCAGGTCATACTCTGTAGAAGTCTGCGAACAGCGTGGGAGTTATGGTTACTGTTTGGCTTTGCCGGCCATCATTTTGTTGTACAGAAATGGCAGAGGCCTTTTGGCTCGCCTTGTTCTATGTCGTGTATATGTATTTATAACATGTTTGAG
Source organism: Lycium ferocissimum (assembly GCF_029784015.1). Taxonomy (NCBI): domain Eukaryota; kingdom Viridiplantae; phylum Streptophyta; class Magnoliopsida; order Solanales; family Solanaceae; genus Lycium; species Lycium ferocissimum. Next base: position 4,369 of record NW_026725398.1, read on the forward strand.
ATGCCTTGAGCTACGTGTTGATTTTTGTATTTCGTTTATAATTCTTGTTTTAAAAAAAAAAAAACTTTGAGTGAACGTGTAAGGGTTCGCTCGACTCTGATGAGAGTTGGGTGCCCGTCATGCCCTGATGAAATTGGGGTGTGACATGTAATGTGTTGAGATAGATGAAATTCATGAAGTTGTGTGTGATTGGTGTAAGTGGCCGAATGGTGGCTGTTTTGTGTGGAAGAGATGAACAAATTTCATTTAGTATTTTGCTTGTCGTGGTTGTAAATTTCATGATGTAAAATGAATGTTTGATGACTCATGTTGAAGTTGTGTTTTTGCGGGCTGTTTTGGAAAATTACTATGACTGTAATATAGTTTCTTGTGTGGATGGAAATAATGTTGCTAACGTATGAAAGTGTTAATATAGCTTATGAATTCGGAAGAGAGAAATGTATTGTGATGGTTCTTATGACATTTGAAAGTTTCGGGCAAAGTAAGATTTGGTTTGGAATGTCTTGAACATTTTGTGAATTGATTATTGATATTGTTATCATGTTTGTTGGTTTGGTTGTTGTTGAGATTGGCCGAGTTGAATTCTCGGGGATGTCCAATTTATAGGGGAAATGCTGCAGAAATTTCTGTAGACAAAGTGTTTGTCACACCCAGATCTTACTAGGGTGTGATGGGCACCCGACCCCATATTCGGAGCCGAGCGAACCCACGAACTCTTATTACTCACATATTCTCCTTGGATTCTTAAATCAAATGAAAGTAAAATACATAGTAAAAATTTCAAAATCTTTTTGTCGTTTCTCAAATTAAACACAGTCTGTAAGCGTAAGGGCTTTATAACATAATGTATAATAAAAACATATCGGCTAGTGGGGCCGTTTTCAAAACTGACACTCTAGACCCACGACTCGTCCGCAAAGTCTCTAACTTCGAACGAATCGCACAAAGACACAAACTCGACTCGACAGGACTCCAGAACAAATGGAGTCTACTAACTCCGTTTGGAACGTCTTCTGTAATGGCTTCTACTCGTCTGGTGTACCTGCGCGGCATGAAACGCAGCGCCCACAAAAAGGGGCGTCAGTACGAGCAATGTACTGAGTATGTAAGGCATGAACAAATAACGTAGTAAGAAGTATACATATGAATAATATCCATATAAAAACATAGAACATATCATGTGTAAGGGAGTAGGCTGTACATATGGAACATGTCACATGTAAAGCTGTAACCTGTACGTATGGAACATATCATGTAAAGTCAGTAACTGTACATATGGATCATATCATGTAAAGTCGTAACCTCGTACATATGAATGCCTGCGAGGGCGGATGCCATGCATGCTTATCCGGTCATATCATGTCATAGCGCCGAACAAGTCGGCTCACCCACATAGCGCCGAAATACGTCGGCTCACCCATATATCCCGCGTCCGGGATGATAACGCCACCGACCCGGTGGCAACGCGCCGTAGCGCAACATGTGTCCCTTTCCCATATCCCCATGTATCCCCTCCCTCCCCCATGTACATATTTAGCATGCATGAGAGCCCAATGAAAGTCATGTACCTATCGGAGTGACGTAAGGTCGGTAACCTCCGATGATGTTATGGAATAACCATGGGCGCTTTGCCTCACCTTGAAGGAACTAGGACAATAAGGCGAGACTATCAATGAAGAGTAACTTCACGGGAAACATAAAACAGGATCATAACATATCGTTTCATATACTTTGGAACCTTTTAAAAAAATTAGTCATTATCCAAGAAATAGCTTAACATTCCATATCGTCATGTTCATGGTAAGAACATATCCTTGACGTATTCGTCATAGACATTTTCTCATATCTGGCATCATCCTTGTCATCATAAAATCATGTTCGTCGTTTTAGTCATAAAAGCTTTCAAAATCATCAAACTTGGTTTTTGGAGAAAAATGAATATTTTGGAAAACATTTCCAAACTTTTAAGAAGGAAATCATGCCTTAGAACCATTACTTCTAACGTTTGAAAATGAGAACGTTATGGAAGCTTTTAACACGTCTCATGTATGAATCATGCCATGGAAAGAAAGGGCGTAGCCTTAACATACCTATCTCACGACCAACTAGCTACGCTTAATTGTCCAAGCTCGCTACCGCTATTCTACATTCAAGAAAATTGATGCAACCATTAGATTCATTACTAAGCACACTTGTCTTGATTTTTCAAATAAATTCACTTATGATGCCGAAATTTCGGTAGCATCTCCCCGTAAATACACCATCCCGAGAGTCTTACTCGGCCCAAATCATCAACAACAATCCGGGAATTCAACCCGGCCAAACTATCAACAATACCAACAATTATTCTAGCAACACTTCAACATTCAATTCAATTCAATTCAATTCAATTCACATGACTTTCAAAACCATTCAATCAACATACTAATCCATCCAACACCCTCCAACTCCAATAAAACCAATAACAATACATTTCCTTTTCTTCCAAATTCATGACTCCACACTAACAAGATCATATTAACAATACCACACTAACAACATTATCTTCCATGCATGCAAGAACATTTCATTCAATTTACATAAGCTTCTAAAACAAGTCTCCAACTACTACAATTTCATTAAGATCATTAAGCTTTTACTAGCAACATAAAATCCACAACACAACAACCAAAATACCAAATGGAATTAAATCACCATGGCTTGTCAAACCACACCCCATTCGGCCACACCACAACAACAACATATTTTACGAATTTTCCATCTTTTCCTATACATTACAACAACAACCAACACACTACATAAAATTAATTCAATCTTTTAGCACAATATCACACACACACGGCCAACACCCACAACTTTCATATTTCCATGAATTCCATTCATTTCCACATACTACAACATACCAAACCATTCATAACATATAAAAGAAAATGAATTCTTACCTTTTTCCTTCAACTTCCACACTTAGCTAGAATTATAACTTTTGCAAGAATATGTGTTCTACTTGCTCCAACAACTCTTCCATGTCATAGAGGACCTTCCATTTGGTGGAAATACTAGAAAAGAATAATTTTTCTTGATCAATTTCCCATGGCCAATTTTTGGCCATGTTGGCCGAATACTCTCTCCCAACCTCTCTCTTCTTCTCTATTTTTTTTTTTTTTCTTTCCTTCCCTTTTGAAATTTCATGACTTTGTGTGGAGAAATATGACTAGTATGTCATATATATATAGCTCCTTCAAGCATGTGAGGGGCACATGCCCTCTTTCTTCATCTTTTTTTTTCTAGAGTTTTCTTCCTATTTTCTTGAATTTTCTAAAGTGGTCAAAGAAGACTAATTGTCTTCTTATGAAAACTTTAGCCCACACACTTATACATATATACCATTAGTCCCCATGAAAATTGTGGGCATATACTTAGGTAATACATGGCCAAGCCCTTTAAGAATCTTCAAGAAATTTTTGTGAAATTCCCATTTTACCCCTAGCCTTTCCACAATATTACCATAAACTCTTTTGTGAATTTCCATGTTTACCATTAACCTTTCTCAATATTTCCACACTAATGACATTAACAATTAATACTCATGAACAACTTGTGCACTAAACAAGATCGCGATATAGCTTTGCCCTTAACTTCTTGCAACTATCTCGAATTATCCGAACGTACGAAATACGGGCTATAACATGTGTTACTTTGATATTGGATGCTTAAGTGCTTATGGCTAATGGTTGATACCTAATGACGTTATTGTAGATCGGGAGAAGTTGGGACGTAAGTTTGGATTAGCTTAAGAAGCGGCTAAGGTATGTTAAGGCTCGTCCCTATCTTCCAAAGGCATGATTCTTAGATTACGATTTCATAAATGCTTCCATAACTTTGTTGTTTTCAAAAGTTTTATTTTCAAATGAATTTTGTTCCTAAACGAGTCCGAAACTACGAACGCCCGTAACTTTCACAGATGGGCTCGGATCGCTTCGAAACCATCGTAGAAGGTTTCATAACGAGTAATAATCTTTAACTTTCATAGGCGGGCCCGGATCGGGTTGACGCTCGTCCGTGGGCCCCGCGACTTTCCTTTGTTGGTTCTAACGACCTATTCTTGAAAGAATTTTGAAATGTCTGTATCTTTCCAAAACGGAGGTTTATGACTCCGTAAGCTTCCATGACAACAACGATGGATATGTTTTACAATGACAACGATGATGTCAAAAATGAGAATATTTTCCTACGATGAATATGATGATGATGATTCCATGTTTAAAGTTCCCAAGTATATGATTTCAATGACGATATGAGAATGTTGAGCGATTTCTTGTTTTCTCAATTTTATTCATGAATGATGACTATTTTTAAAGATTCTAAAGTATATGAATTGATGCCTTATGATCCTATTTTATGTTTCCTCGTGAAGCTATTCTTCATTGATAGTCTCACCTTATAATAATCGTTCCTTCAAGGTGAGACAAAGCGACCATGATTATTTCATAATACAATCGGAGGCTACCGACCATACGTCACTCCGATAGATACATGACTTTCTTTGGGCTCTCATGCATGCTACTTACATGATATATGAATATGATATATGAATATGATATATGTATATGTATATGGGGAATATGGGAAAAATGCGAGAGCGTTATATACGCGTAACCACCTGATCAGTTGGTATAATATGACATGATACCATCCCGGACGCGGGATGCCCGGACACGGGATATGTGGCTATGGATCGGCCGCACGTTCCGGCAAAGAATATATTATATGGTTCGGGCCGTGCACGTTCCGCGCAATATATTATATGGATCGGGCCGCACGTTCCGCGCATATATATATATATATATATATATATATATATATATATATATATATATATATGGACCGGGCTGCACATTCCGCAGCACTAAGCATGCATGGTTCCGCCTAAAAGGCACTCAGATGTACAGGTTACTCTTTTATTACATATATATGGATCGGGCTGCACGTTCCGCAGCAATATATTATATGGATCGGGCTGCACGTTCCGCAGCAATATAATATATATATATGGATCGGGCTGCACGTTCCGCAGCACTAAGCAGGCATGGTTCCGCTTAAAGGGCATTCAGATGTGCAGGTTACTCTTTATCTCATGAAATGCCCTATGTTTTCGTCTTGTTACTATTCATGCTTTGCATCCTTCTATATGTTGTTACTCGGGCCTTACATACTCGGACGTTGCTCGTACCGACGTCCCTTCTGTGGACGCCGCGTTCATGCCCACGGGCACACCCGGATGAGTTGAAGATATTAGCAGAAGATGTTCCGGCGGGATTGGCGAGCTCCATTTTCTCAGAGTCTCTGCCGAGTCAGAGCATTATGATATGGTTTCATGTTCTATGTTAGAGACTTTGCAGACAGTATCGTGTATGTAGTATGTCAGTTTTGTAAGCGGCTCCATAAGCCGATGTATTGTGATGCATTATTCTACGGGTCTTATACGATCCCAGGTCTTACTTGATTTGAAAGGGATGAAAAGCAGGTTGTTTCTGAAAAGCTTTCATTATGTACTCATGTTATGCTATGAGGGCCCAATATGATTATGAGTTCCACGAGAGTCAGAGGGTTCGCTCGGCCCTAGGTAAGGGTCGGGTGCCCATCACGCCCTAACGAAAATTAGGGTGTGACACTGTAGCAGCCCGGTTACTGTCGCAGCATTTCTGCTCTATCAGCCTAACTTGTAACGTCTCTAATTCTCCACTTCGACTGCGTATCGACGAGCGGTTTGTTGCATTGCAAACTAGACACGACGAACTTTATTTTTGACTTGTACTTTGCTTCAAAACTCCTCATCTATTAAAAGATATTCTTTCTCCAAGTTGGGCCAAAATTACCCGTCATATTCTCTTCCAAGGTCCAACAAATTTAATTTCCTTAATTCATTTGCCCTTCAATCCTTCCATAGCTTACTATATGCACTTAAACCCTTATAACCATAAGTTAACACATATAAGCTCACATATCTCCTGAAAGGTAGCTCAAATCTCAACATACGAAACTACGAGGTGTAACATCCTTCCCCTCCTTTAAAAACATTCGTCCTCGAATGTTAAATTAAGACGAAACTTACTTCAAACTATATCTATAATCCATCCTTGTGCTCGTACTCAAGCTTACTTGCTTCCCCCCTTGAAGGTTTTACCATATGGTATCACTATATCCAGAGTATTCCACTTGAATCCATAATTGCAGTCGTTTCGTCATGATCCTTAACATCCTTCCCTTTTTCCTCCACATGCCCGCTTATATTTCCTTTATTCTTTCTTTAAATGTATCGTCCTATGGTACCTTTCAGAACTCTAAATCTCATGTCCTTTCCTGATCTCATTTGCATTTTTCATTTGTCTGCTTCCTTTTGTTTATCACCAATTGTTCCAGTTTCTTGAGCAACCATTTCCTCATTTCTTCTTATTGTATTTCCTTTTTCCATAAATACTATCCCATGAGATTATCTCTACTTCCTTGCTTCTTTCCACCCTGGTCATCCTTTGCAAACCATTTCTGTCCTTGGTCTTTTTCGGATCTCACTTCGATTTAATCTATTTAGTTTAACTCAACAATACTTTCGTAGCTCACCTTATGTCCCTACACTTTTATCCTTCCATTAGTATCGAAATAGCCTCTTCTTGACCGCAGTTTTACCTTAACACTCTAACTTGCGTTGCCTTGTACTTTCCCTCAATTCATCCGTAATATCGTGGCGTATATCCTCCACTTGTTATCCCACCTTTGGTTCAACTCTTCACTTAGTCCTTTGCCTTATATTGTATCACCTCATTACCAAAACCTTACTATTCCCCTCAATCCCACTCGTATACCATTATCTCAATAGCTTCGACCATAAATCTCAAAATCAGTCTGTATCTATGTGCAGCAATACTCTTTAACTTGACTTGAACATATAGCCGATTCCATAATCCTTTCGATAATTCACTACCTTATTGTCTTCATATGACTCATAATACTTTACCCATTTGTTTCTATGAAACCTCAAATTGTACTATTGATCACTTTCCTTGCAGATCATTCAGGATATCTTATCTATTTATCAATTTTCTTTATAATCCCAATAAGTCTCATTCCTATAAAGCCTTTAATATAACCCATCTGAATCCCCTTAATCTCAACTGAGCCATCTAAAAATTCCTTCTAGAGCAGTTCACAAGTATTAATTCAACATATTTCACTTACCATCCTGTCGTTGGGTTTCCCATTTCCGTTACTTCTGCGATGTACACATACTCACATGATTTAGCTTTGAGGGATTTTTAACAGAGCTTCCCTTGTAATTCTTACTATCCCAAACCTGTAGATAGCTCAGAAAGCAATTCCAATGTCCAGCAAGGCAACCGCAGAAATACAAACGATCCATAGTTCAGCTATACCAAATTCTTCTCATATATCAACACCAATAGACAGAAAATATACCTTTTTGATACGAGCATCAATCCTTACTAGTAACCTTAAAACCAAGTAAGCAATCACTTATCAATAATCAAGACAACTGGGGTTAGGACTAGGGATTTCATAACCTATGACATAGCTCTACGACACGATCTCAGATACGAAAGGAAGATAACCATCCTAGATGTCCTATAGCCTCATGTTTATAAATATGGCGCACTTCATACCTCGTACTCTTCTTAAGATCTCTGTCATGTAAACTACACGTCTACAGGAAAAACATTTCATACACATCCATACACAACATACATACATATGCATTCACATACACTTACTATACATACATCTGTCATATCTGTACCCGGCCCTTTCGGGACTCATTGTTATCTTGCCCGGCCATATAAGCGCGGTGTTATCTTGCCTGGCCATTAAGGCTTGGTAACATATATACATATATATTGCATCTTACCCGACCATTAAGGCACGGTGTTATCTTACCCGGCTATGTAGGCTCTGTATTGTCTTACCCAACCATGTAGGCTCGGTGTTATCTTACCCAGCTATGTAGGCGCGGTATTATCTTGCCCAACCATGTTGGCGTGGTATTATCTTGCCCGGCCATGTTGGTGGTGCGGTATTATCTTGCTCGGCCATGTAGGCGTGGTATTATCCCCAGCTGATAATTGAGATACAATGCATACATACATACACGTAAAAATACATAAATGAAATCAACATCATCATTAGTGTTACCATTATCATCATATCATTACTGAAGGATCAACCATCGTAAGATGAAATCGACGATGTCACCGGAGTCTCGAGAATTATGAACTTAGGTAGCACTGAAAATAGAATCATTATCTTCGCTATATCTCACCTCGAAGGAACGAGTAATATGAGGTGAGACCATCAACAATAAGTAAGATCAAGGAATTCGTGAAATGGCTCAATAATCTCATAACGATCTCAAATCATAGCTTCGGAATCTCTAGAATAGAGTCACCATCATCGCCACAATCATTATAGAACATTTTCCATTAAACATCATAAGAATCTTTAAAAGTCATAAACTTCTAGCTTTTGAAAACATGGCGGTTATGGAAACATTTATGGAATTATAACATAGGAATCATGCCTTTGAAAGAAAGGGACGAGCCTTAACATACCTGGAAGCTCGATTTTTGACTTTCCAACCTACCTCTTGTCTTGAAATCTACATATAAAACCATTCATTCTATTGTTAGGCTCATTGTTATATACTTATCCTAAGCCTCCAAATAAATCTTTCTAGAATTTGCCGAAATTTCGGCAGCATCTCCTCTGTTTATATGCCTAGCTCAAAATCTCAATTCAGCAACCAACAACAACAACAACAATACCAACATCAACAATAATATTATCAACCCCAAAATATTCTATAAACATCCCACACGATGTTTTATCTAATTTCTCGACCCATAAATTCATTTTACGCTGATTTAGTAACTTTTCCTCCGTAGATAAGCTTAAATCAATACTAATAAGGAATGATTCATACCTTTCACCTGCTAGAATTGCAATATCTTCGATTATCACCTTGAATCCAAGCAAATTTTCACCGCAATTCGATATTATATCTCCACTCCAGCTCCTATGCCTCCAGTTCCTCCTCCGGGTGCTTTGGGGCAAAAAATGACCGAGGCTATTCAGTTATTGAGACAACTAGTTGCCACTCAGGCTTAGCGGCAGAGTACGGGTTCGGGTGACAGGGCGACTAGTGCTAGAGCCCGTGATTTCATGGGTTTAAATCCTCCAGAATTATTTGAGTCAAAGCTGGACGAAGACCCGCAAAGTTTTATTTATGAGATGCTGAGAACGTTGAGGATCATCCATGCCTCCGATAGTGAAATCATGGAGTTGGCATCTTATAGGCTCCGTGATGTGGCGGTTCTTTGGTATAATAACTGGATTTCTTCATGAGGGGAAAATGCACCTCCCCCGGTTTGGCAGGAATTTGTAGATGCCTTCATTTGCCATTATTTGCCACTCGAGGTTCGGAGGGTCCGAGCTAATCGATTCTTGAATTTAAAGCAAGGATGTATGAGTGCCCGAGAGTATAGTCTCCGTTTTAATTCATTGGCCCGATATGCTCAGACTATGGTAACCGACATGGGAGACCGGGTACATTGATTTGTGAGTGGCTTAGGGCCACATTTGCTCAAAGATTGTCTGACAGCTTCACTTCAGGAGGGGATGGATATCTCCCGTATTCAAGCCCATGCTCAGAATTTAGAAGAGCAGCAGCAATCGCACCGAGGTGAGCGTGATGTAGACAGGGGGCAGAATAAGAGGGCCAGATACGTTGGTGCTAGTAGCGAGTATAGAGGGGGTCAGAGGCAATCGTATTCCAGATATTCAGGCCAGTCTGCGACTAGTGCACCTCATCGATTTGCGGGTAGGAGATTTGATCGCCCCATTTATTCGGGATAGGGTAAAAGTTTGAGATTTTCAGGTCCCCTGTTTTGAGGTGATTCCAATTAGAGGAGACAACCGGTCCCACGATGCAGTCAGTGTAGAAGATTAAATTCGGGTCCATGTTGCCAAGGCTCAGATTCTTACTATGCCTGTGGTCAGGTTGGGCATATGATGCGTGATTGTCTATCGATGGGTGGTAGAGTTGGGGCCCAGCCTACAGGATCAGCAGTCGGCTCTTCTTCTTCAGTACGCCCCGTAGGGCAGACTCCCTAGGCTTCAGCCGACCGTGGTAGGGGCAGAGGGGTAGCATCAAGTTCAGGTGGCCTCTAGCCTCGTATATATGCTTTAGCCGGACGATAGGATCTTAAGTCATCCCCTGATGTGGTTACATGTATACTATCCATATTCTCTCATGATGTTTATGCATTGATTGATTCAGGTTCTACGTTGTCTTATATCACTCCTTATATTACTGGCCGTATTGGGGTGAAACCCGAGCCAATTAAACCTTTCGCAGTATCTACTCCGGTTAGTAATCCAGTAATAGCTAGCCAAGTATATAGACATTGTGTGATTGTGGTATGTGATCGGCAGACTACAGCTGATTTGATTGAACTAGAAATGTTGGATTTTGATGTGATTATAGGCATGGATTGGTTGGCCTCTTATTATGCTAGCATGGACTATAGAATGAAAGTAGTTCGGTTCAAATTTCAGGGTGAACCAATACTTGCATGGAAGGGTAATACAGCATCCCCAAGAGGTGGGTTTATTTCCTACCTTAAGGCCAGGAAGATGATCGCTAAAGGCGATATTTACCATCTAGTCCTAGTTCATGACACCGAAGCAAAACTTCCAACTTTTCAATCCATCCCAGTAGTGAATGAGTTTGCAGATGAGCTTCCAGGACTTCCACCAGAATGGGAGATTGAATTTATTATTCATGTATTACCAGACACTGAGCTAATATCTATCCCTCCTTACAGAATGGCTTCGACAGAGTTGAAAGAACAAAAAGCTCAACTGAAAGATTTGCTTGATAAGGGATTCATTAGACCTAGTTCATCGTCGTGGGGAGCACCGATTTTATTTATAAGAAAGAAAGATGGTTATCTACGAATGTGTACTGATTATAGATAGTTGAAAAAGGTGACAATCAAGAATAAATATCGTTCTTTGAGAATCGACGATTTGTTCGATCAATTGCAAGATGCGAAGTGGTTTTCAAAGATTGATTTACGATCGGGGTATCACCAAGTAAGAGTCAAGGAGCAAGACATTCCGAAAATGGCTTTCAGAACTAGATATGGCCATTATGAATTTTGGGTGATGTCATTTGGTTTGACTAATGCCCCGGCATGTTTATGAACTTGACGAATCAAGTGTTCAGACCTTTTCAAGATCTATTCATAATCGTATTCATCGATGATATTCTTGTATATTCTCGGTCGGAAGCAGAGCATGCAGAACATTTGCGTACCATTCTTGAAATTCTTTGGGCTCGAGAATTATATGCCAAATTTCAAAATGTGAGTTCTGGCTGAATTATGTGACTTTCCTGGGCCATATTATCTCAGCTGACGACATTCGGGTTGATACTCAGAAAATTGAGGCTGTGAAGACTTGGCCAAGACCTACAACGCCTACAGAATTTCGTAGCTTTCTGGGATTGGCAGGTTACTATAGAAGATTTGTGGAAGGTTTTTCTTCTATTTCTACACCATTGACAAAGCTAACTCAAAAATCAGTAAAATTTCAATGGACCGATGCTTGCGAGCGCAACTTCCAAGAATTAAAAGAAAGATTGACTTCAACTCAGTCCCGACACTTCCAGAAGGAGCGGAGGGTTATGTTGTTTACCGTGATGCCTCTGGTGTTAGGTTAAGATTCATGTTGATGCAGCACAGCAAAGTTATTGCCTATGCCTCTACACAGTTACGGAAACATGAGCAGAATTACCCGACTCATGACCTTGAACTAGCTGCGGTTATTCATGTGCTTAAGATATGAAGACATTATTTGTATGGTGTTCATGTTGATATCTACACAGATCACAAAAGTCTCTAATATATTTTAAAGCAAAAGGAGTTGAACCTAAGGCAGAGGCGATGGTTGGAGTTATTGAAAGATTATGACGTCAGTATTCTATATCACCTCGGAAAAGCCAATGTGGTGGCTGACGCTCCTAGCCATAAATCTATGGGCAGTCGATGTAATGTTCCGCCTAAAAAGAAAGAATTGGTTCATGAGCTCCACCAGCTAGCTAGCCTAGGAGTTTATTTAATCGATTCAGGTGATGTAGGAGTTGACATCCACAACCCAGTTGTTTCCTCCTTAGATACGAAAGTGAAAAAGAAAAAGAGCTAATATGAAGATCCCCAGTTGAGTTATTATAGAGATACATTCCTTCAGAAGGGGAAGTCACCATTTGAAATTTCCGTAGATGGGATTCTCAGGTATTTAAATAGGCTATGCGTTCCGGATGTTGCAGGACTACGTCACCAGATTCTGGAGGAAGCTCATTATTCCCGTTATTCTGCTCACCCAGGAGCAACAAAGATGTATCATGACCTCAAACTAATTCATTGGTGTGATGGAATGAAGAGGGATATAGCAGAATTTGTAGCTCAATGGCCAAATTGCCAACAAGTGAAGATTGAACATCAAAAACAAGCAGGGTTTTTGCAAGTAATGAAAATTCCAACTTGGAAATGGGAAGCAGTTAACATGGATTTTGTTGTAGGCTTGCCTCGTTCTCGGAGTAAATATTTGGGTGATTGTTGACAGACTCACGAAGTCGGCTCATTTCCTTATGGTCAAAACTTACATATTCAGCAGAAGATTATGCAAGATTGTATCTTAAAGAGATAGTGGGACTTCATGTCATTCCTGTATCTATCATTACTGACAGAGGAGCACAGTTCACAGCTAAATTCTGGAGGTCATTTCAAGAAGTTTGGGAATCAAGTGAGATTTAGTACCGTATTTCATCCACAGACTGATGGACAAGTGGAACACACTATTCAGACCTTAGAAGATACGTTACGGGCATGTGTATTAGATTTTGGGGGTAATTGGGATGATCATTTGCCACTTTTTGAGTTTGCATACAATAATAGTTACTATTTCAGTATCCAAATGGCCCCGTATGAGGCTTTATATGGAAGGAAGTGTAGATCCCCAATCGGATGATTCGAAGTAGGAGAGACACAACTATTAGGTCCAGAACCGCTCTAGCAAGCGGTGGACAAAATCAAGCTTGTTCAATATAGAGTGTTGACATCCCAGAGTCGCCAAAAATCTTATACAGACAATCGTCGACGGGATTTGGAATTCCAAGTTAATGATTGGGTATTCCTGAAAGTGTCACCAATGAAGGCTGTGATGAGATTTGGCAAGAAGGGTAACCTCAGCCCCTGATATATTAGACCTTATAGGATTGTACGCAAAGTGGGCCAGGTAACCTATGAATTAGATCTACCTCCAGAACTTGAACCAGTTCACCCAGTTTTCCATGTATCAATGCTTCGTAAATGTGTGGTAGATCCTTCCAAAGTCATGCCTGTAAATGATATTCAAATCACCGAGAGTTTGACCTATGAAGAAGTACCTATCGCCATATTAGATAGACAAGTGCGGAAACTAAGAACCAAAGATATTGCCTCAGTCAAAGTCTTATGGAGAAACGACCATAGAGAGGAAATGACTTGGGAGGAAGAAGAAGATATGAAGTCTAAATATCCACATTTGTTTCTACCCCCAGAACAGATTCAAAATGAGATGCCAGTGTCCCCAGGTATGAAATGCTTTCCTTTATTACTTTTGGGCCGTGCGTGGCTATGCTTCTTTATTGTTGTTGTAGTGACCCTGTGAGGCAATGTATTGTGGTTGTTGCGACTGGGTGGTAGTGTCATATTACAGGGGAAGCTCTGGTGAAAATTCTATAGAAACCCCGAGAATTTAACATTCGGGGATGAATGTTCTTAAGGGGACTCTTATTTCTATTGTAAGAAAAATTTACAGCTCCCTAGTTGAGTATGCCTTGAAATGGAGATTCGTACCCGAGTTTGAGATGCTAAGTATTTTACCCCGTGTATGGAGGTACAAGCAGGTATTCCAGGCATATTACAGGATTAGAAGCTGAACGGATTGAATCGAACAGGCTGAGCAGATTCAGGGAAGTCTGCGGACATCAGACATTATCGACGGACCGTCGATCATGTCGAGGGCCATCGATCTCCGCAGTCAATATGACGCTGCAACTTCTGATCTGCAGAAACAGGTCGATGGAGCAAGTCGACTGACCGTCGACATGTCGACGTGACCGTTGACCCGACAGTCTACTTGTCTTTCTAGATTTTTCCAGCCCCAGCTATAAATAAACAACGCTTATCCACAATTTTCAAATTTTGCTTCTCTCCAAGTCCTGAAAACACTAGAATACTCTCCATATCATATTAGCACAAATCCAAGAGGAATAAAAGAATAATCATCATAAATTAGTAGAATCAAGTGTGTGGATGCCCACTAAGGTTTGTGGAAGCCAAGATTTCCTTTACAATTGAAGTTGGAGTTTCTTCAGGTGAAGAATCTTTATCCAAAGACCATTCCTATATAATCAAAGGTAAGTTTTACATCCATTTCATGTCATCAAAAGCATTGAGTGGTTGAAAGACTTGGATTAGAGAAGGAAGTGGAACATGAGCTTAAATATGGAAAAAATGGTATTATGAGTAGTAAGTTAACTTGAGTCATGATTTATAGAGTAAGATGAGTATAACCTTGCTATGAAAGATGTTAATGACATTGAGAAAGTATTATGTGAAGAGCGAATGTGGTGTTGTATTGTAGCCATGGTTATGGATGACTTTGAAAGTGAATTTAAGAAGTGAACAATGTTTAATTTGGGAAATCTAATGATTATGATATTATGGATGTTGCTATCGCTATTTGGGAATCGTTATCATTCGAGGAAGTTGTTGAAACAAAGGGGATATTGCCCAACTTTCCTTAACTCTTAGTCGCTTTAGCTTAAGTTTAAGTATGTCTCCAATTATCTAATCTTAGTACGAATTCTCTTGAATGTAGGATCGTGAACTTGAAGGGAAGTGTTTAGTCGGCAAAGTTAGAGAGACGTAAAGGTATGTAAGGCTAGTTCCCTTTTTTCAAAGGCATGACTCCTATGTTATGATCTCTTTTCTATATTCCCATGACCTTCTCACGTCCCAAAAGATGAAAGCTAAAAATTATTAAAAGCTTCTTATGAGATAGACATGAGATATGTTCTATGATAGTGATGATGATAATGATACTATAATGAGCTTGATATTCTTATCTTTATGATGTCATTGATGTTACTTCGTTTTGTTAGTCTCACCTCATGTTACTAGTTCCTTCACGGTGAGACATGACGATCATGACTATCCCATAGCATAATCGGAGGCTACCGACCTTACGTCACTCCGATAGAGTTATAGCTTTTACTTGAGTTCTTATGCATCCTTCATGTTGAGTGTATGATAATGGTCACACCGCGCCTAGATAGCCGGGCAGCACCGCTAAGGCGGGCGGCTTATTACACCGTGTCTATATAGAATGGGCAGACACCACTAGTGGGCGACGTGAAATGATTACCCCGGATGCGGGAGGCCCGGACGCGGGCTAATGATGTTATTGCTTCAGACCGTTTATGTATGTATGTATGACATGTCTTAAAAAGGTAAAAGCGAGCATACATGATTTCACCTCGAGAGGCCAAGCAGTTACAGTTATCCCTTCTTCTTATGCATTCTGTATTTCCTTATTATGTTATCATATACACTTTACATACTCAGTACATTGTTCGTACTGACGTCCTTTCTTTTTGGACACTGTGTTCATGCCCAGAGGTAGACAGGGAGACGACCCAGGTACTTAGGAGCATATTCAGCAGATATATAGGAGCACTTCCCTACTCCGGAGGTGCAATATTAATGTATATTCTTTTATGTACATATTCGGGCATGACGGGGTCCTGTCCCATCCTTATGTCTAGTACTCCAGTTAGAGGCTCATAGATACATATGTGTGGGTAGTAGATGTTATGTTATGTGCCCTCTCAGTGTATTCCCTGTATATCATTTTTGGTAGCCGTGATGGCGTATGTATATACACATGCTTTTGGGAAGTAATTTACAGTCAGATAATAGTAAGCGTTACCTTAGAGATTATGTATGCACAGGTTGTGTATGACAGACAACATGATGGATGGTATTCGGATGCCAGCTCTAGGTACCAGTCATGGCCCTCTAGTTGGGTCGTGACAAGTATGCTCCGACCATGGTAGCCAATATGGGAGACCGGGTGCATCGGTTCGTGAATGGCTTAGAGCCACATTTGATCAAAAATTGCTTGACAGCTTCATTTCAGGAAGGGATGCACATCTCCTATATTCAGGCCCATGCCCAGAATTTACAAAAGCAGCAACAGCCGCATAGGGGTGAGCGTGATATTGACAGAGGGCATAGGAAGAGGGCCAGATCTGTCGGTACTAGTAGTGAGTATAGAGGGGGTCAGAGGTCACAGTACTCCATACATTCAGGTCAATTTGCGACTAGTGCACCTCCTCGATTTGCAGGTAGGAGATTCGATCGACCCATTTATTCTGGTCCTGTAACATTCCGTAGATTCAAGTTAAGTGTGAATGAATAAATGAAGGTTAGCGTATCATATTTTTGTTATGTGAAACCTTTCGGGATGATTTTGGTGATAAGTAGTTTGTAACTCCTTTTACCTCTAAGCTAAGCCACGTCCATGATTTGAGGGTGTGTTGATTTGTATGGCGGATATGGAGTTCGTACTAAGGATTTTGCATGCATAGGAATTCATGAAGGAAGCTTGTACCGGCACGTCTTCAAGTCCTGCCAAGCATGAACCTTAGCGAGCCAAACAAGTTGGTAGACTTCCGGGCTAGTTTCTAGGTCTTGCTGCGCGAGAAATGGGGCAAGCTAGGCTTATTTTGAGTGCCACAAACCAGTGAAGCGAGGACAAGGTGAGAAAATTAGGCGAGAGCAATTTTTCTAGGCTCGCCCAAGTCCGTGCCTCGTGAGGATGGTGGCGAGGCGGGAAAAATCAGCTTTCAGCTTTTCTCGTCCACTTTCGTACCAACCACGAATCCTACCGAGCTAAGATTTATATCAATTTGCCCCTTAACTTGAAAAATCAAATTTCTCTCATTCTCTAAACCCTAGAACAACGTGTTATTCATCTATTAACCTCCCACAACAAGGGTTTGCAATATAATTCTTCCTAAAGTGATCCAAGCTAGGGTTTTGGGAGTTCTTCATTAGAAAAGTGAATTGTTAAACTTCGTTTAGCATATTAAGGTATGTCTCTTAAAAAAAAAATCCTTTTTGAATATAAAGGTAATTTATATGTCTCTTTTGCAAACACTTTTGAAAGATTGATTATTTATAAAAGCATGTTTTGAATGATATGATGAAGTCGTTTTACCCTCTCGAAATCTATTACATGTTTTGATTAAGGGTTAATGTGCACGAGGGATAAACCCACATTAAACCTTGATTGTAATAAACCCTAAGGTCTCCCCAAACCTCTAAGGTGAGTTCCTACTCCATCTACTTCAAATTATACACCAAATGCACCTTTTCTTGGCGCTAGTTAATCTCTCCAAACCCTAGGTTCTTGAAAACTCAAGAAGAATCGAAAAAGGGGCGTGTGGAGTTCATCTAAAGAGTGTGATTGTTGAATCTTAGGAAGTACGTTTGAGCGGGATTTGAGATATGTCTATATTTAAAAAATTGTCTTTTCAAGTATGTTTAGATTTTCCAAAAATCTTCCTTGAAGTATGTCTAATTTTCAAAACCCTTCTTTGAAGTATGTTATCTTGCTTGAAACGTGTGGATGATTGTTTATGACTTGAAATCTTCATTTGGAATATGAACATGATTATAACTCTTGTTTGGTGGAAGTTCTTCTGGAATTAAAGATGATTTCTTTTAGATAAGGTCATGCGTGTGTAGGGTCAAGCCCGCATCAAACATTATACGATTTATACTACTTGTGAAACTCGCTTTTTCCATTATTGGATGATTGAACTTACTTTTCTAAAGGTTTGACCTTAAAAATAGTTTTGTTGTTGAATGGATTTCTTGAACTTGAAAATTGAATAAGAGATTTGAATAAGATTCTAAATCAGGTATGACTTGAAATGCCTCTATCTTGAGATGGTGACTTGAGAAGTGTGATTCGGCTCTAAGCGATGATTGATGATTTGGTAATATGCCATGATTTGTATGTTGTTCTATTTGGGCCTGTATAGGAAAGCTGCGCTAGTCCAGAGGATGATTAGCTGTTATGGATCCTAACGTATCGATACGAGTATTGCTGTGTCAGTCCAGAGTATGATTGACCTCTGTTGATTCCTACCCCGGAGTATCTATTGTTGTGTCAGTCTAGAGGATGATTGACCTCCGTTGTTTCCTATCCCAGAGTGTCCATTCTTTGTGTCAATCCAGAGGACGATTGACCTCCGTTTCTTCCTAGCTCGAAGTATCTATTGCTGTGTCAGTCTAGAGGACGATTGACCTCTGAGGTATGGCGCTCGGTGCATCTGTTGCTGTGATAGTCCAGAGGACAATTAGCCTCCGTGTCTTCTTAGTCGGAGTATTGAGTGATTGATATTTTGTTGCCTGTGAGTGGCTTGTGGTGATATTGAATTCGTAAGTGAAATACTTGGCATGGTAAATGGTAAGGAGTTAAGTTAATGTGTCCTTCGTTGTTGGATTCTCTGATGACTCTTTAATGTTCTTTGACTTACCTTATTCCTGAGTTTGAACTGTTATTTTCATTGATATCATTTCATTGGTTTTATTCATCATATCTTGTTTTGTTAACTATTGCCCCTTAGACACTCACTGAGTACCCAGTACTCAGGCATATCATTGTTGTTTTTGATGGTATGTTAGGTATCATTAAGGTGCAGGTTCGCGATAAGCCTACGCCTTAAGAGAACTTGCTGCTTTCGAGACTATTCGGTGTGCCCACATGATTGTTCATGGTGCACCATTCTATCTTTACTTTTCGTATTTTAGTTCCGGGCTACGACCTGTTGTTTTTAGACAATATTTATTATCTTAGAAGCTCTATAGATAGTATACATTCTTGTGGGTAGTTGTCGAGTTGTTTAACTCTTGGGCACGTGATAGGTTCGATTTAGTTTTATAATATTAAAGACTTCCGCTAATTTAATTCATATCTCATGATTCGTTTGAATTTATTTTATAAACTGTTGAAGGTGATGATTGATCCTGGCGGGTTCAAGTGTTATTATTGCATATTTTAGGTTCTTCTGATATTGCTCATGACGTCGAATGCCAGTCACGTCTAGGGTGGGTTTTGGAGCGTGACAAGCTTGGTATCAGAGCCTAGGTTTAAAAGTGTCCTAGGAGTTATCTGTGTCTATGGCGCTGTGTCTCGTGAAGTCTTCCTTGTGCAACCTGATCACCTGTATGATCGAAAGATTACCAAGGCAGTTATAAGGGTTTCTCATTCTTCTTTATTCTAGCTTATGCTATAGAGCTTGAAACTTCCGTTAGGATCGTTTTGACGCGTCCGTTAATTCGTGCCTCGCGAGAATGGCTTTAATTCGTGCTGTAAGTTCTAACCTAGTGAACAATGATGTTATGAGGTGCACGTTGGTTGTGCTATATAATGTGATGGATGGTACAAAGTCTCTTGGAATTTTGTTGTAGGTTTGTGGTAGCAATCGTAAGCTATAGTTGCGGATGTTTTGAAACAGGTATTCTTACTATTTTCTCTTTTGATGCGTATTAGCTTATCGATTGGTTTCTGATATTTTTTTTTTGGTGACTTCATACTTTAGGCTTGATTTTTGTGTGGAACCCAAACAATTGTTAAAACTATCTTTTTATACCCCTTGTCCTCGACATTCTTCTAGAATCTATAAGACTATGTGGTGTAGTTAAGGATCATGAGACTACTGCTGGTTTGATTGAATTTGAAATAGCAAACTTTGACGTAATTTTGGGGGTAGACTAGCTTTCCAAGTGTTATGCAATTCTAGATAGACAATAAGAAATATTTAGGCTTGTAGTTGTAGATGAACCCATTAATGATTGAAAGAGTAATATCGTTAAATATCGAGGTAGACTACAGGTGTAAATCCCTTATTCCATGCTTAGGCTTGTCTGGTGTAGCTGTGGGAGTCTCTGTGAAGACCGTATGGTTATTGTTAGAGTATTATATGAGTTTTATTTGTGATAGCTTCCAATACAAAGGAAAACTAGCGAGCATTTTGAAGACTTGAGGTTTAGTGAAAATCTTAGGCCATAACTTTCATTTCAGGATGAATGATCCTAATGGGGGGATGATGCAACATTCCAAAGATTCGGGTTAAGTGTGAATGAATAAATGAAGGTTGGCGTATCATATTTTTGTTATGTGAAGCCTTTCGGGATGATTTGGTGATAAGTACTTTGTAACTCATCGTACCTCTAAGCTAAGCCACGTCCATGATTCGAGGGTATATTGATTCGTATGGTGGATATGTAGTTCGTACTAAGGATTTTGCATGCATAGGAATTCATGAAGGAAGCTTGTCTTGGCTCGTCGTCAAGTCTTGCCGAGTACCAACCTTAGCGAGCCAAACAAGTTGGTAGACTTCTGGGCTTGTTTCTAGGTCTTGTTGCGTGAGAAATGGGACAAGCTAAGCTTATTTTGAGTACCACAAACCAGTGAAGTGAGGCCAAGGTGAGAAAACGAGACGAGAGCAATTTTTCTAGGCTCGCCCAAGTCCCCGCCTCGCGAGGATGGTGGCGAGGCGGGAAAAATCAGCTTTCAGTTTTTCTCATCCACTTTCGTGCCAAGCACGAATCCTGCCGAGCTAGGATTTATATAAATTTGCCCCTTAACTGGAAAAATCAGATTTCCCTCATTCTCTAAACCCTGCAACAACGTGTTATTCTCCTATTAACCTCCCACAACAAGGGTTTGCCATAATTCTTCCTAAAGTGATTCAAGCTAGGGTTTTGGGAGTTCTTCATTAGAAAAGTGAATTGCTAAACTTCGTTTAACATATTAAGGTATATCTGTTAAAAAAAATCATTTTTTAATATAAAGGCAATTTATATGTCTCTTTTGCAAACTCCCTTGAAAGATTGATTCTTTATAAAAGCATGTTTTGAATGATATGAGGAATTGGTTTTACCCTCTTGAAATCTACTACATGTTTTGATTAAGGGTTAATGTGCGTGAGGGGACAAACCCACATTAAACCTAGATTGTAATAAACCCTAAGGCCTGCCCAAACCTATAAGGTGAGTTCCTACTCCATCTACATCATATTCTACACCAAATTCACCTCTTCTTGGCACTAGTACATCTCTCCAAACCCTAGGTTCTTGCAAACTCAAGAAGAATCGGAAAGGGGCGTATGGAGTTCTTCTAAAGAGTGTGATTATTCAATATTGGGAAGTACATTTGAGCGGGATTTGAGGTATATCTATATTTTAAAAATCGTCTTTTCATGTATGTCTAGATTTTCTCAAAAATCTTCGTTGAAGTATGTCTACTTTTCAAACCCCTTCTTTGAAGTATGTTATCTTGCTTGAAACGTGTGGATGATTGTTTATGACTTGAAATATTCCCTTGGAATATGAACATGATTATAACTCTTGTTTGGTGGAAGTTCTTTTGGAATTAAAGATGATTTCTTTTAGACAAGGGCATGCGTGTGTAGGGTTAAGCCCGCATCGAACCTTATACGATTTATACAACTTGTGAAACTCGCTTTTCCCATTATTGGATGATTGAACTTACTTTTCTAAAGGTTGGACCTTAAAACAAGTTTTGCTATTGAATGGATTTCTTGAACATGAAAATTGAATAAGAGATTTGAATAAGATTCTAAATCGGTTATTATTTGAATTGCCTCTATTTTGAGATGATGACTTGAGAAGTGAGATTCGGCTCTAAGGGATGATTGATGAATTAGTAATATGCCATGATTTGTATTTTGTTTTATTTGGTCCTGTGTGGGCAAGCTGTTCTAGTCCAGTGGATGATTAACCGTTATGGATCCTAGTGTATCGATACAAGTATTGATCTGTCAGTCCAGAGGACGATTGACCGGTGTTGCTTCCTAGCCCAAAGTATCTATTGTTGTGTCAGTCCAGAAGACGATTGATCTCTGTTGCTTCCTAGCTCAGAGTATCTATCGCTGTGTCAGTCCCGAGGACGATTGACCTCCGTTGCTTCCTTACCCAGAGTATCTATTGTTGTGTGTCACGACCCAATCGGAGGGCCATGACGGGCACTCGGAGCTAACCCACCGGGCACCTATCATCGTACATTCATATTCATACCTAGGTGAGCCACATGGCCTATTAACAATTCTATGCCTCAATAATACCATTTCCAATGGCTAACACACTTTTATATATCAACGTCAACAACTATGCCTATACACATATATACAAGCCGACAAGGCTAATAAAATAATATACCGAAACATGAGCCGACAAGGCAAACGACATCTACTATACATGACTGTCTACGAGCCTCTAAGAGGAGTATGAATATCATCATAAGGACGGGACAGGGCCCCTCCATGCCTATATGTATATACACAAAAGAACTGTACCAACAGCTGCGGCTCCGAATCAAATGGAGCTCCTCTATGCAGTCTCTGAACAAGCAGTCTATAGGTCAAGTCTTATGGGTCAAGTCTATCTCCCTATCCACCTGCGGGCATGACGCAGCTTCCACAAATAAAAGGACATCAGTACGAATAATGTACTGAGTATATAAAGCATAATTAATAACATAATGGAAGTATAAGAAATAACATAAGACATAAGGGTCATAGAAGAATAAAGTCATTTATGCCTCTAGCGTTTTTCATCGTATTTACTTACCCTCTTTCTAATGGGAACCTTCCATTTTAATACATTTATCCTTATATATTACCATACCCTACCATAGAGGTTCAATGACTCACATACCCAGCCATGACAAGACTCGGTGTTATACATACCTGGCCATACCAAGGCTCAGTGTTATCCGTACCAAACTGCAGTGGTGCGCGCGCGATTGATATCATACCCGGCCATATAAACTCGGTGTTCTTAGTAGTCATACTTTAATATATAACTATGTATACATAGGAGTACATACATGTCCTCAACATCATCATCGTCATCATACTTTTCATTATATCCTTCGTTAGAGAATCAACTATCATAGAATGGGAACAATAGTATCATGAAATTTATCAAGGATCATGAGCCTTAGTGATTCTAGGAACGAAGTCATCTTGGAAGACAATATGGAATTCACATGGAGGTATACAACGATGGGATCATGCCTTAAGAAAGAAGGGTTAGCCTTACATACCTCTTTGCCTTCTTAACTACTTAGCGTTCACCACCCAAGCTTGAGAAATCTACATTTAGAAGGATTCATGCCATGGTTAAGCCTTAAAGACACTCTTAAATTCGAACTAGAATAACTCATGAGCAAACGAAAATTGGGCAGCATTTCCCCTATTTCATCGGCTTCTACCATATTGGGAAACAACTCCCAAACAACTATAGCAACATCCACAATATCATAATCAAGTAGTCATATTCCATTAAGTCTCAAAATTCATACTCGTGTTCAACTTATAATAACAACTTCACACCAACCCTTTGCACATTTTCATACAACGCTTCCTTATTACCATTATTACTTTCTATAACAATACTATATCAATATCATACTAAGAATCACGACTCAAGTTAGCTTATTACTCAAAAACATCATGAAAACTACATTTAAACCTCATCTTCTACTTTCTCCTTTTATCCAAGTTGTTCAACAACTAAACATTCTTGATAACATGTAATAAGCATGAAAACTAACCTTTTATCTCAAAAGAATGAGCTTCGGAGCAAGCTATCAACTTAAATGAAAACCCTAGCTTCAATACCCAAAGAATTCTTGAAGTCTACTAATCCTAGCAAGACTTCTAACACATGGATAACTTGATTCTTACCTCTTGACCTTTAATTTCTCTTGGATTAGTTTATAGACCGAGAGAGGGTTTTGGAGAGCTCAAGGACCTTTTTGGGGGGAAATAATGAGTCCAAATGATATGAAATGAAATATATAAAGCGTAACTTCAAATCCTATCGGGCAATCCCGCGCCCACTTTGACCGGCTGTCAAAATTCCTACGGGCCGCCAAAATGCCCTGTCAAACTGCCCAGCAAAACATGGTTTACTGTGACTATTTTACGCTGGGAAAATACAATTTGACGGGCCACAGAAATTTCTGCGGTCCGTCAAAATGATCTGCTCGAGCAGTCTGCCTTAAAACACCCATAACTTTTTACTCCGATGTCACATTGACGAACGATTTATTGCGTTGGAAATTAGACTCAATGCACTTAAAATTGGATACAATAAACACACCAAAACTCCTCATATTGTAGGAGATACACCTCTCCCAAAATGGATGAAAATCCTATCCAAAAATTTTGCCAAGTTTTTCCAAAGTTCCGACAAACTCTATTTCTTAATTTGCTTGTTCTGAAATCCTTCCATAACTTATTTCTTGAGCTTAAACCCCCATAACCATAATATAGGAACATATAATCTCATATATCCTAGAAGATAACTCCAGTTTTCACGAATAGGACAACTTACACCTAACGAATCTCGACGGACAAAACTATGACGTGTAACATTCCCCCCTCGTAGGAACATTCGTCCTCGAATGATAGACCGTTGGGGATTCTGCCAAATTTCGCCAGAGTTTCCCTGGTAATATAGCACTACCTTCCTATCATAGCAACCCCAAAATATATCGCCTCACAGGGCTACAACAACAACATTAACAACCATGGCCGCACACGAGCAAGAAAACATCGAAGAAAGCATTACCTACTTGGGGACAACGGTGTCTCTACCCGAGTCTCCTCTGAAGGTAAAAATAAACGCAGGTACCTGAGCTTCATGACTTCTTCCACTTCCCAGGGCATTTCCTCTCTGTTATTATTTCTCCATAAGACTTTAACTGAAGCTACATCTTTGGTTATGAGTCTCCGCACTTGCCTAGCTAGAATGGCAATAAGAACTTCTTCATAAGACATTTGTTTGGTGACTTGGACATCATCTACTGCTATAATTTTAGAAAGATCCCCGATGTACTTACGAAGCATCGATACATGAAAAACTGGGTGAACTGACTCCAAATCAGGAGGTAAATCTAATTTGTAAGCCACTTGGCCTACCTTGCATACAATCTCATAAGGTCCAATGCACCTGGGACAAACCTTACCCTTTTTGCCAAATCTCATAGCACCCTTCATTGGCGACACCTTCAAGAATACCCAATCTTTCACTTGGAACTCTAGGTCCCTTTGACAATTATCGACATAGGATTTCTGACGACTCTAAGTTGTTAATAACTGGTCTTGTACGAGCTTGACTTTCTCTATAGCTTGCTGGACCAAGTCTGGCCCTATCAGTTTAGTCTCCCTTCTTCAAACCACCCAATTGGCGATCTGCACTTGCGCCCATATAAAGCCTCACACGAGACCATTTGGATGCTGGAATGATAACTGTTGTTATAAGCAAATTCGATAAGCGGTAAGTGATCATCCCAACTACCTCCGAAATCTAATACACATGCCCGTAGCATATCCTCAAGAGTCTAGACGGTACACTCAGCTTGCCCATCAGTCAGTGGATGAAATGCGGTACTAAGACTCACCTGAGTCCGCAAACCTTCTTGAAAAGATTTCCAAAAATTGGCTATAAACTGAGTCCCTCTATCTGAGATAATAGATACTGGAACACCATGGAGTCGTACTATTTCTCGGACATAAAGCTTTGCATAATCTTCCGCCACATATGTAGTTTTGATGGGTAGGAAATGAGCTGGCTTCGTAAGTCTATCCACAATTACCCATATAGAATCCTATTTGTGCTTAGAATGAGGTAAGCCTATGAAATCCATGTTTATCACTTCCCATTTCCAAGTCAGAATTTTCATAGCTTGCAACAATCCACCGAGCTTTTGGTGCTCAATTTTCACTTGCTAACAATTAGGACATTGAGCCATGAATTCCGCTATGTCTTTCTTCATTCCATTCCACCAATATATAGATTTAAGATCATGATACATTTTCGTTGCTCCGGGATGAAATGTATCAACGGGAACAATGGGCTTCTTTCAAAATCTGGCCGACGAATGCCTCGCAACATCGGGAACACACAACCTGCCTCGATATCGGAGAAATCCATCTCCAGAAATTTCAAAGGATGCCTTCTTCTTCTTTTTCTAAGGAAGTGTATTTCGATAATGGACTAATATAGGATCCTTGTATTGGCACTCTTTCACTTCAACTACTGGTGACGAGACAGCTGAATTCTGAATAGTAGCTCCCATATCGCCCGAATCCACTACCCAGACTCCTAGGCTAGCTAACTGCTGGAGCTCACGAGCTAACTCTCTTTTCTCTGGCTGAACATCGCATAAACTTCCCATAGATCTACGGCTAAGATCATCATCCACAATGGTCGCCTTCCCGGGATGGTATAGGATATTAACATTATAATATTTCAACAACTCCATCCATCGCCAATGTCGTAGATTCAATTCCTTCTATTTGGAAATATACTGAAGGCTTTTTTGATCCGTGTAGATATCCACATGGACACCATACAAATAAGGTCTCCATATCTTCAATGCATGAATCACCGTAGCTAACTCAAGATCATGGGTTGGATAATTTTCCTCATGTTTTCGTAACTGCCTTGAAGCATAAGCAATCACGTTTCCATGCTGCATCAACACACAGCCTAACCCAACACCCGGAGTATCACAATAGACAAATAGCTTTCCGATCCTTCTGGAAGTGTCAGGACTGGGGTAGAAGTTAATCTATTCTTCAACTCCTCAAAACTGCGCTCACAAGAATCCGTCCATTGAAATTTAGCTGATTTCTGAGTTAGCTTTGTCAATGGTGCAGAAATTGAAGAAAAGCCCTCTACAAATCTTCTGTAATAACTTGCTAAGCCTAGAAATCTACGAACCTCCGTAGGTGTTGTAGGCCTTGGCCAAGTCTTCATAGCCTCAATATTTTGGGTATCTACCTGAATGCTATCGACTGAAATAATGTGTCCCAAAAAGGTAACCGAATTCAACCAAAACTCGCACTTCGAAAATTTTGCAAATAGCTTTTGACTTTGGAGAACTCTAAGGAGAGTACGCAAATTATCCGCATGTTCTGCCTCGGACCTAGCATATACTAGGATATCATCAATGAACATAATCACAAATAAATCTAGGAAAGGCCTGAACACATTGTTCATCAAATCCATGAATACTGCAGGTGCATTAGTTAGCCCAAATGATATTACCCGGAACTCGAAATGACCATATGTTGTTCTGAAGGCTGTCTTAGGAATATCTTCCTCCCTAACTCTCACCTGATGATACCCGGATCTCAAATCTATTTTTGAAAACCATTTGGCGCCATGTAATTGGTTAAATAAGTCATTAATCCTTGGAAGCAGATACTTATTCTTGATCGTCACCTTATTCAGTTGCCTGTAGTCAATGCACATTCGCAATGAGCCATCTTTCTTCCTCACAAAGAACATGGGTGCTCCCCACGGGGAAGAACTAGGCCTAATGAAGCCCTTTTCAAGTAAGTCCTTCAATTACTCCTTCAACTTTTTCAACTCTGCGGGAGCCATTTTATAAGGAGGAATAGATATGGGTTTAGTATCCGGTAGCACATCAATAGCAAAGTCAATGTCTCGCTCTGGGGTAAGACTTGGAAGCTCATCCGGGAATACATCCGGAAACTCATTCACCGCGGGGATAAACTGAACAGTCAGCTATTCGGCTTCTATATCATGAACCTGGACTAAATGATAAATACAACCTTTAGCAATCATTTGCCTCGCCTTGAGATAGGAAATAAACATACCTCTCGGGGATGCTGTATTTCCTTTCCATTTCAAAACCGGTTCTCTCGAAAATTAGAAGCGAACCATCTTCGTTCTACAATCAACATTGGCATAGCAAGAAGCCATCCAATCCATGCCCATAATAACATCAAAGTCCACCATTTTCAACTCATGCAGATCAACCATAGTACGATGATTACAAATCACAACTATACAGTTTCTATATCATGGCTATCTATTACCGGTTTACCAACAGGTGTAGATACCTCAAAGGGTTTGATTGACTCCAGTTTGACCCCAAACAGACCCGCAATATATGGAGTAACATATGATAATGTGGAATCGGGATCTATCAATGCATATACATCAAGTGAAGATACCGATAATATATCTATGACGACATCAGGGGAGGACTCAAGATGCTATCGCCTAGCTAATGCATAAATACAGTGCTGAGGACCACTGGAACTGGGAGCTCCTCATCTACATCTACCGCGGCTGACTGGCGCTTGTGAACCTTGCCCAAGAGGGGGTATAGATAATGAACACCCGGCTGTCGACCCTGAGGGCTAGGCCCTACCCTTACCACCAATCGAGGGGCAGTCGCGCATGATATGGCCTGGCTGACCATATGTATAGCAAACTTCTGTGCCCAATCGACATTGGCCCCAATGTAACTTCCCGCACTGAGAATATTGTGGCATGGGTGACCTTGCCTGACCCGAGCCGCCTCTATAATGAGAACCTGAAGTGCAAAAACTCTGACTCGGCTGGGAGTGAGTGGATCTATCAAATCTCGAGCCCGTAAACCGTAGAGGTACACTAGTCATAGAATGGCCTGAATGCCAAGAAAACTGTTATCTTTGCCCTCCTCTAAACTCACTAGTCAGACTGGAAGATCTAGCCTTCTTGCTATACCCTCTGTCATGCTCACACTCACTTCTTTGTTGTTGTTGGCTTTCCTCCAAATTCTGGGCATTGGCTTGAATACAAGAAATATCCATATTGTCCTAAAGGGACTCAGTCAAGCACTTATCCATCAAATGTGGCCCCAAGCCACTCACAAATCTATGCACTCGATCACCCATATCCGCTACCATGGCCGAAGCATACCTAGCCAAAGAATTGAAGTAAAGACTATACTCTAAGGAACTCATACTTCCTTGCCTAAGATTTAAGAACTTATCGGCTTTAGCCTGCCGAACCTCTGGGGGCAAGTAATATCGGAGGAAGGCATCAACAAATTCTTGCCATACCGGGGGAGTTGCATTAACTCCCCTTCAAGCCATCCAAACTGTATACCAATGAACCGCAATATCCCGCAATCTATAGGATGCTAGCTCTATCGATTCAACATTTGAAGCATGCATTAACCGAAGTTTCCTTACCATCCCCTCAATAAAGATCTGAGGGTCCTCATCCGACTTTGACCCAAAGAATTCCAGAGGGTTCAAACAAATAAAGTCACGAGCTCTTGCACTAACAGCCCTATCACGGTGACCCATACCTTGCTGCTGGGCCTGAGTGGAGACTAACAGAGTGAGCAAATGAATGGACTCCTTCACATCTTAGCCCGAAGCATCTGGTGGAGGAGCTACGCTGAGGCTCCCTCATGCTCCTCTGAAACAGGTAATGAGTGGGAGGACCGAGATGAAATCTTATTCTTGGACTCACCCTCCTCTATAACCGTCGGTGGTACTCTTTCAGCCTTATTTTCTATCACCGTCTTGCCCTTTTGGGCTGCCGTAGCTTTTCTCTTAACAGGCATTTCTGAAATACATAACACACGGTTAAAGGAAAATAAATCCTTATATCGTGGCTCTATCGCATGATCGTATGAAGAAAGAAGGTCATTCATTCCTAAAATGCCCGCAGCCTCCAGTTTATAAGTGTGGCGCGCAATACACCCATAAGTAAGACTCTACTGGACACGGCTTGTAGACACATCCTAGGACGGAACTGCTGATACCACTTTTGTCACGACTCATCCGACGGGCCATGATGGGCACCCAGAGCTAACCCACCGGGCAACTCTCATCGTACATTCACATTTATACCTAGGTGAGCCACATGGCCTATTAATAATTCTATGCCTCAATAATACCACTTCCAACGGCTAACACACTTTTATATATCAACGTCAACAACTATGCTCATACACATATACACAAGCCGACAAGGCTAACAAAATAATATACCAAAACATGAGCCGACAAGACAAAACACATCTACTATACATGACTGTCTACGAGCCTCTAAAAAGAGTATGAATATCATCATAAGGATCGGACAGGGCCCCTCTATGCCCATATGTATATACACAAAAGAATATTACCAACAGCTGCGACTCCAAATCAAATGGAGCTCCTCTATGCACTCTCTGAACAAGCAGTCTATGGGTCAAGTTTATCTCCCTGTCCACCTGCGGGCATGACGCAGCAGCGTCTACAAATAAAAGGACGTCAGTACAAATAATGTACTGAGTATGTAAAGCATAATTAATAACATAACAGAAGCATAAGAAATAACATAAAACATAAGAGTCATAGGAGGATAAAGTCATTTATGCCTATAGCATTTTTCATCGTATTTACTTACCCTCTTTCTAATAGGAACCGACCATTTCAATACATTTATACTTATATAGTACGATACCCGCCATAGAGGTTCGGTGACTAACATACCCAGCCATGACAAGACTCGGTGTTATATATACCTGGCCCTACCAAGGCTTAGTGTTATTCATACCCGACTACAGTGGTGCACGCGCGATAGATATCATACCCAGCCATATAAGCTCGGTATTCTTGGTAATATTCCATGATTTCTATTTTGTTGTGTTTGGGCATGTATGGGCAAGCTGCTCTAGTCCAGAGGATGATAAGCCATTATGGCTCCTATCGTATCGATACGAGTATTGTTGTGTCAGTCCAGAGGACGATTGACTTCTGTTGCTTCCTAGCCCGGAGTATCTATTATTGTGTCAGTCCAGAGGACGATTGACCTCTGTTGCTTCCTAGCTTGGAATACCTATTGCTGTGTCAATCCCAAGGAAGATTGACCTCCGTTGCTTTCAAGCCCGGAGTATCTATTGCTATGTGTCACGACCCAATTGGAAGGCCATGACGGGCACCCGGAGCTAACCCACCGGGCACCTCTTATCGTACATTCACATTCATACCTAGGTGAGCCATATGGCCTATTAACAATTCTATGCCTCAATAATACCATTTCCAACGGCTAGCACACTTTTATATATCAACGTCAACAACTATGCCCATACACATATACACAAGTCGATAAGGCTAATAAAATAATATATCAAAACATGAGCCGACAAGGCAAAAGACATCTACTATACATGACTGTCTACGAGCCTCTAAGAAGAATATGAATATCATCATAAGGACGGGACAGGGCCTCGCCATGCCCATATTTATATACATAAAGGAATAGTATCAACAGCTGCGGCTCTGAATCAAATGGATCTCCGCTATGCAGTCTCTGAACAAGCAGTCTATGGGTCAAGTCAATCTCCCTGTCCACCTGCGGACGTGACGCAGCGTCCACAAATAAGAGGACGTCAGTACGAATAATGTACTGAGTATGTACAACATAATTAATAACATAACAGAAGCATAAGAAATAACATAAGACATAAGAGTCATAGGAGGATAAAGTCATTTATGCCTATAGCATTTTTCATCGTATTTACTTACCCTCTTTCTAATGGGAACCTACCATTTCAATACATTTATACTTATATAGTATGATACCCGACCATAGAGGTTCGGTGACTAACATACCCAGCCATGACAAGACTCGGTGTTATATATACCTGGCCCTACCAAGGCTTAGTGTTATTCGTACCCGACTACAGTGGTGCGCGCGCGATAGATATCACACCTGGTAATATAAGCTCATCATGAGGCTTAGCGATTCTAGGAATGAAGTCATCTTGGAAGATAATATAGAATTCATATGGAGGTATACAACAATGGGATCATGCCTTAAAAAGGAAGGGTTAGCCTTACATACCTCTTTGTCTTCTTAACTACTTAGCGTTCACCGCCCAAGTTAAGCCTTAAAGACACTCTTGAATTCAAACTAGAATAGCTCATGAGCTAACAAAAATTGGGCAGCATTTTTCCCATTTCGTTGGTTCTACCATATTGCGAAACAACTCCCAAACAACTATAGCAACACCCACAATATCATAATCAAGTAGTCATATTCCATTACGTCTCAAAATTCGTACACGTGTTCAACTTATAATGACAACTTGACACCAACCCTTTGCACATTTTCATACAACACTTCCTCATTACCACTATTACCTTCCATAACAAGGTTATATCAATATCATACTAAGAATCATGACTCAAGTAAGCTTATTGCTCAAAAACATCATGAAAACTACATTTAAACCTCATCTTCTACATTCTCCTTTTATCCAAGTTGTTCAACAACTAATCATTCTTGATGACATGTAATAAGCATGAAAACTAACCTTTTATCTCATAAGAATGAGCTTCGGAGCAAGCTATCAACTTATATGAAAACCCTAGCTTCAATACCCAAAGAATTCTTGAAGTCTACTAATCCTAGCAAGACTTCTAACACATGGATAACTTGATTCTTGCCTCTTGATCTTTAATTTCTCTTGGATTTTGGCTTGGATTAGTTTATAGACCAAGAGAGAGGGTTTTGCAGAGCTCAAGGATCTGTTTTGGGGAAATAATGAGTCCAAATGATATGAAATGAAATATATAAAGCGTAACTTAAAATCTCATCAGGCAATCCTGAGCTCACTTTGACCGGCTGTCAAAATTCCTACGGGCCGTCAAAATGCTCCGTTAAACTGCCCGGCCAAACATGGCTCACTGTGACTGTTTTACGCTGGGAAAATACAATTTGAATTTCTGCGGCCCATTAAACTGGTCCGTCAAAATGTTCTGCTCAAGAAGTCTGCCTTAAAACACCCATAACTTTTTACTCCGATGTCACATTGACGAATGGTTTATTACATTGGAATCTAGACTCAATGAACTTCAATTTGGATAGAATAAACACACCAAGAATCTTGATATTCTAGGAAATATACCTCTCCCAAATTGGACAAAAATCCTATCCAAAAATTTTGCCAAGTTTTCCCAAAGTTCCGACAAACTCAATTCCTTAATTTGCTTGTTCTCAAATCCTTCCATAACTTATTTCTTGAGCTTAAACCCCTATAACCATAATATAGGAACATATAATCTCATATATCCTAGAAGATAACTCTAGTTTCCACGATTAGGATAACTTACACCTAACGAATCTCAACGGACGAAATTTCAAGGTGTAACACTGTGTCAGTCCAGAGGAGGATTGACCTCCGAAGTATGTCACCCAGTGCATCTGTTGCTATGCTAGTCTGGAGGACGATTAGCCTCCGTGTCTTCTTAGTTGGAGTATTAAGTGATTGATATTTTGTTGCCTGTGAGTGGCTTGTGGTGATATTGAATTCGTAAGTGAAATACTTGGCATGGTAAATGGTATAAAGTTAAGTTAATGTGTCCTTCATTGTTAGATTCTCTAATGACTCTTTAATGTTGCTGACTTACCTTATTCCTGGGTTTGAACTGTTATTTTGATTGATATCATTTCATTGATTTTATTCATCATATCTTGTTTTGTTAACTATTGCCCCTTAGACACTCACTGAGTACCCAATACTCAAGCATACCATTGTCGTTTTTTATGGTATGCTAGGTATCATTGAGGAGTAGGTTCGCGATATTCCTACGACTTAAGAGAACTTGCTGCTTTCAAGACTATTCGGTGATCCCACATGATTGTTCGTGAGGCACTATTCTATCTTTACTTTTCATATTTTAGTTCTGGGGTATGACCCATTGTTTTTAGACACTCTTTATTATCTTAGAAGCTCCATAGATAGTATACATTATTGTGGGTAGTTGTCGAGTTGTTTGACTCTTGGGCATGTGATAGGTTTGATTTTATTTTATAATATTAATGACTTCCACTAATTTAATTCATATCTCATGGTTCTTTTGAATTTATTTTATAAACTGTTGGGGGTGATGATTGAACCTGGCAGGTTCAAGTGTTATTATTGCATATTTTAGGTTCTTTTGAAGTTGTTCATGACGTGGGATGTCGGTCACCTCTAGGGTGGATTTTGGGGAGTGACAGGTCCGGGACAGAGTCCGAGTGTTTTAGGTTTCCAGTTTGGAGGTGACATCAGTCAGAGAAGATCACCATTACCACGATGCAGCTAGTGTGGTAGATTACATTTGGGTCCATGTCGCTGAGGCTTAGATGCTTGTTATGCTTGTGGTTAGATTGGGCACATGATTCGTGATTGTCCCTCGATGATTCGTGGAGGTGGGCCTCAGCCCACAGGATCAGCAGCTGGTTCTTCTTCATCCCCCCCTCCCGTAGGGCAGACTCGCCAGACTTTAGCAGATCATGGCAGGGGCAGAGGGGGAGCATCCAGTTCAGGTGGCTCTCAGCCCCGTATTTATGCTTTAGCGTAAAATGACAGGATCTTAAGTCCTCTCTTGACAATGTCACAGGTATATTATCTGTATTCTCCTATGATGTCTATGCATTGATTGACCCGGGTTCTACTTTGTCATATATCACTCCTTATATTACTGGTCACATTGGGGTGAAACCCATGCCAATCAAACCTTTTGAAGTATCTACTCCTATTGGCGACCCGGTGATAGCTAGACAAGTATATAGAAATTGTGTGATTATAGTATGTGATCATCAGACCGTAACTGATTTGATTGAACTGGAAATGTTGGACTTTTAATGGAAGGGTAACGCAGCGCCTTCAAGAGGTAGGTTTATTTCCTATCTTAAGGCAAAGACGACGATTGCTAAAGGCTATATTTATCACTTAGTCCGGGTTCATGACACCGAAGCAAAACCGCCGACTCTTCAATCCATCTCGGTTGTAAGTGAGTTCCAGGATGTGTTCCCAGATGAACTTCCAGGTCTTCCACCGGAGCGGGAGATTGATTTTACTATTGATGTGCTGCCGGACACCAAACCCATATCTATTCCCCCTTACAGAATGGCTCTTATAGAATTGAAAGAGTTAAAGGCACAACTGAAGGATTTGCTCGAGAAGAGATTTATTCAACCCAATTCATTACCATGGGGAGCATCTGTCTTGTTTGTAAGAAAGAAAGTCGGTTGCCTACGAATATGCATTGGCTATAAGCAGCTGAACAAGGTGACAATCAAGAATAAATATTCACTTCTTAGGATCGACGATTTGTTTGATCAATTTCAGGGTGCCAAGTGGTTTTCAAAGGTTGATCTAAGATCGGGATATCATCAGTGAGAGTTAGATAAAAAGATATTCTGAAGACGGCTTTCAAAACCAGATATGATCATTACGAATTTTGGGTTATGTGATCATTACGAATTTCGGGTTATGTCGTTTGGATTGACTAACGCCGTGGCAGTGTTCATGAACTTGATGAATAATGTATTCAGACCTTTCCTGGATCTAATTGTAATCGTGTTCATCGATGACATTCTGGTATATTCTCTGTCAGAAACGGAGCATGCAAATCATTTGCGTATTGTCCTTGGAATTCTTTGGACTCGTGAACTATATGCCAAGTTTTCAAAATGTGAGTTCTGGCTGAATTCTGTAACTTTCCTGGGCCATATTATCTCAGCTGATGGTATTCGTGTGGATACTCAAAAGATTGAGGCTGTGAAGACTTAGCCAAGGCCTATGACGCCTACAAAGGTCCATAAATTTTTGGAATTAGAAGGCTATTATAGAAGATTTGTGGAAGGATTTTCTTCTTTTTCTGCACCATTGACGAAGCTAACTCAGAAATTAGCAAAATTTCAGTGGACCGATGCTTGTTAGCGCAGCTTTCGGGAATTAAAGGATAGGCTGACTTCAGCCCCAGTCCTGACACTTCCAAAAGGATCGGAAGGCTATACTATTTATTGTGATTCCTTCGGTGTTGGGTTAGGTTGTGTGTTGATGCAGCACGGTAAGGCCATTGCCTACGCTTCTAGGCAGTTGCGAAAATATGAGAAGAATTATCCGACCCATGATCTAGAGATATGGAGACATTATCTGTACTGCGTTCATGTTGATATTTATACAGATCACAAGAGTCTCCAGTATATTTTCAATCAAAAGGAGTTGAATCTTCAGTAGAGGCGATGGTTAGAGTAATTGAAAGACTATGATGTGAGTATACTATATCATCCGGGAAAAGCAAATGTGGTGTCCGATGCTCTTAGCCGCAAATCCATGGGCAGTTTATTTGACTTTCAACCGGATAAGAAAGAATTAGTCGATGAGCTGCACCAGCTAGCTAGCCTAGGAGTTAGTTTAATGGACTCAGGGAATGTAGGAGTTGTGGTTCATAACCCAACTATTTCACCTCTAGACACAGAAGTGAAAAAGCGTCAATATAAAGACCTCAAGTTGAGCTATTATAGAGATACACTTCCCCAGAAGAAAAAGTCACCATTTCAGATTTCTGCAGATGGGATTCTCAGGTATCGAAGCAGGCTATGTGTCCCAGAAGTTGCAGGATTATGCCACAAGGTTTTGGAAGAAGCCCATTACTCCCGTTATTCCATTCACCCAGGAGCAACAAAGATATACCATGATCTCAAATCAATGTATTGGTGGGACGGGATAAAGAAAGATATAGCAGAGTTTGTAGCTCAATGACCAAATTGTCAACAAGTGAAAATTGAGCATCAAAAGCCAGGAGGATTGTTGAGAGCTATGGAGATTCCAACCTGGAAATGGAATGTGATCAACATGGATTTTATTATAGGCTTGCCTCGTTCTCGACATAAATATGAATCCATATGGGTAATCGTGGACAGACTTACGAAGTCAGCTCATTTTCTTCCGGTCAGAACTACATACTCAGCGGAAGATTATGCAAGGCTATACCTCAAGGAGATAGTGTGACTTCATGGTGTTCCAGTATCCATTATCACAAACAGAGGAGCCCAATTTACTGCCAAGTTCTGGAAATCCTTTCAAGAAGGTTGGGAACTCAAGTTAGACTCAGTACAGCATTTCATCCACAGACTGATGGACAAGCTAAACACACTATTCAGACCTTGGAATATATGTTGCGGGCATGTATATTAGATGTAGAAGGTATTTGGGATGATCATTTGCCACTTATTGAATTTGCTTATAACAATAGTTATCATTCCAGTATCCAGATGGCCCCGTATGAAGCTTTATATAGAAGGAAATGTAGATCGCCAATTGGATGGTTTGAAGTTGGAGAGATACAACTAATAGGTCCATAATTGATGTAGCAACCGATGGACAAGATCACACTTATCAGAGACCGATTGTTGATAGCACAAAGTCGCCAAAAAATTTATGCGGATAACCGTCGACGAAACCTGGAATTCCAGGTTAATGATTGGGTATTCCTAAAAGTGCCGCCGATGAAAGGCATAATGAGATTTGGGAAGAGGGGCAAGCTTAGTCACCGGTATATTGGACCTTATAAGATTATACGCAAGGTGGGCTAAGTGGCTTATGAACTAGATCTAGCTTTAGAACTTGAGTCAGTTCATCCAGTTTTTCATGTGTCGATGCTCCATAAATATGTTTGAGATCATTCTAGAATCGTGCCTGTAGATGATATTCAAATTACTAAAAAGTTGGCTTATGAAGAGGTACCCATTGCTATACTAGATAGGCAAGTGCGGAAACTCAGAAATAAAGAGGTAGTCTCAGTTAAGGTCTTGTGGAGAAACAATAATAGAGAAGAAATGACTTGGGAGGCAGAAGAAGATATGAAATCCAAATATCTGCATTTATTTCCACCCCCATAAGAGATTCAAGATGAGACGTCACTGTCTTAAGGTATGTAATGCTTTCTTTTAATGCTTTTAGTCGGGTGTGGCCATGTTTTCTTGCCAATGTTGTTGTATCCCTGTGAGGCGACGTTATTGTGGGTTACTGTGACAGGATGGTAGTGCCATATTACAGGAAAAACTCTGGCAAAATTTTTAAAAAATCCCCGAGAGCCTAATATTCGAGGACGAATGTTCTTAAGGGGGGAGAATGTTACACCTCGGACATTTCGTATGTTGAGTTATGAATAGAATAACGCAAGCTTAATGGGAACCTGGAGTCCATATGTCCTTAAGGAGAGTACTTGATAACTTTAGAGTTCGTAGTACAAGATTTTGAAGCTATACGAATAGGTGAATCTATGTTCGTTAAAGAAAGTGAATTATAAGTCATGTTGGGAATGTCTTGAGGAAAAGTTACAGAGAACTTAGATGGTTAATGAAGTGTTGAACTAGTGCCAAGAAGATTCTACAAGGATTGGAAGACAAACGAATCGACGAGGACAACTTCGAAAAAAGAGGGAGTTATACGACCACTCATACGGTCCGTATAACTTTATACGGTCCGTACAAGGGTCCGTATAATGGTCACAGTGAAAGGTCATCCTTGGTGAAATTATACAATCACTTGTACGGACCGTATAAGTGTCCGTATAACAAGCAGAATGGGTCGACTTTTTGGTGCATTTATAAGGTCACTTATATGGACCGTATAAATCACGTCGGGTCAGATTTTCAGAATTATACATATATGACCCAAGCTCTTATCTTTCAGTTCTCATCTTCTCCACACCTCTTGAGAACTCTAGAATATTCCACACACCATATTAACATAAATCCAAAGGAAATCAAAGATCAAACACCAAGAATCAAGAATCAAGAGAATCAGGTGCAAGAAGGCTCACTAGGGTTGTAGAAGTCAAGAATTTCATTGATATTGAAGTTAGGGTTTTTCTCAAGTGAAGTATCTTCATCCAAAGTTCATTCCTATATGATCAAAAGTGAGTTTTACATCTATTTCATGTTATTAAGAGTATTTGAGTGGTTGAATGACTTTGATTAGTGGAGAAAGTAACATATGAGCTCAAACATGGAAATAATGATATTTTGAGTTGTAAGTTAATTTGAGTCATGATTCTTAGTATGCTATGAGTATAATCATGTTGTGAATGATACTAAGGATGTTGAGGAAGTATTATATGCAAATAAATATGGTGTTTTGTTGTAATTATGATCATGGGTGACTTTGAAAAGGGGCTTTGAGGATTGAACAATGTTTAACTTGAGAAAGTCTATTGATGATAATATTACGGGTGTTGCTATTGGTGTTTGGGAGTTGTTTATTATATGGAGAAAGTTGTCGAAACAAAGGAAATGCTGCCCAATTTTTGTTAGCTCTCAGGCACTTTAGATTAGACTTAAGCATGATTCAAATGATCTAATGTAATATGAATTCCCTTGAATGTAGAGTTGTGAGCTTGGAAGGAAAATGTTAGTCGTTAAGAAGACGCAAAGGTATGTAAGGCTAGTCCCTTTCTTTCATAAATCCATGACTCGTATATTGCTATCTTCTCTACATTTCCATGATCTTCTTACATCCCAAAAGTTGAAAGTTCATGCTTCTTAAGAGCTTCTTATGAGATAGAGATGAGATATGTTCTATGATAATGATGATGATAATGAGGCTATTTTTAGAGACTCCGAAGTTTATGAGATGATGCTATTATGAACTTGATAATCCTATTTTATGATTTCATTGTTGTCATTTCTTTTTGTTGTCTCACCTCATGATATTAGTTCCTTCAAGGTGAGACATATCGATAATGATTATTCCATAATGTAATCGGAGATTACCGACCTTACGTCGCTCCGATAGAGTTATAGCTTTTACTTGAGCTCTCATGCATTCTTGATGTTATGTATATGTAAGAATACACTGTGCCAAATTGGCCGGGTAGAAACCACTAAACCGAGTGTAGTGGGCGGCTATGATGATAATTACACCGTGCCTATTTGGCCGGACAGACACCACTAGTGGGCGGCTTGAGATGAGTACCTCGGAAGCGGGAGGCTCGGATACGGGCTAAAGATGATCACACCATACCTATATGGTCGGGCAGCTTATATATATGTATATATGATATGATGTTATTTAATATCAAAGCTAGCATGCATGACTCCGCCTTGAGAGGCAATCAGTTACAAGTTATCTCTTCATCTTATGTTCTCTTATTTCTTTATTATGCTGTTGTACATGCCTTACAAACTCAGTAAATTATTCGTACTGACATCCTTTCTTTATGGACATTGCGTTCATGCCCATAGGTAGACAGGGAGATGGGCCGAGTTCCTAGGAGCTTTCTCAGCAGAGATACAGGAGCACTCCACTACTCCGGAGTTGCCACTTCTTGGAATATTCTTTTGTGCATATATATTGGGGCATGGCGGGGTCCTATCCCGTCCTTATGATTACAGTGTTCCAGCTAGAGGCTCGTAGATACTTATGTGTGGGTAATAGAATTATGTGACCTCTTCAGTGTATCCTATGTATATCATTTTTTTTGTAGCCTTATGGTCCTATATATATATATATATATATATATATATATATATATATATATACATATACTCCTGCACACTCATACTACCCTGCTTAATGTGCAGAAACCTATCTGCTCGGACTCATCGGACTTCTGGTGGTAAATAATGGTGAATAAAAGCATCTGAAAGCTCTCACCAAACAGCTGGAGGGGCATTCTCTCCCATAGATAGCTCCCAAGTCCGATACCACTTTACTGGAATGTCACGAAGCCTATACGAAGCCAACTCCCCAGACTCAAACTCATCTACATGCATAACCCTCACGGTCCTCTGCATACCACCAATGAAATCCTGAGGGTCCATATTTTGCTTTATCACAGAAAACTCTAGAGGGCCTAACCCGAGGAGAGTCTTAACCCTCGAACTGCCAGCCCTATCTGCTTGATCAACACCAACCCCCTTTCGTTATGCCTGAGCGGCTACCAATCTGGTCAATAACTGCACAGCATCCCGCACATCCTGGTGTGGTACATCCGCTCGAGGAACTATGGCAGGTGCTGGAGGCGGGGTCTGCGAAGTATCAGATGGGCTCTCACTTTGAACCTCATCTCCAGCCCTCGTAGCCTGCCGAGTGCAGCTAGTGGCCTCACCGACCACTCTCTTAGCCTTCAGGGTAGCTGTTGCTTTATTGCGAGGCATCTCTGAAATCAGAACAAATCATTAGAAGGCAAACTCTCAACTCACGGCTCTATCGCACGATCTAAGAGTGAAAAGAATGACATCATCCTAAATGTCCTGTAGCCTCCTGTTTATAAGTGTGGTCCACAACACACCCATAAATAAGATTCTACTAGACATGGTCTATAGAAAACGCTAGGACGGAACTGCTCTAATTCCACTTCTGTCACGACCCAAACCGATGAGTCGTAACGAGTGTCTGACCCCTAGCAACCAAACACCCCTATACTCATATTGGAACCATACTAAACATCAAGGGCCCATAGGTAACTTAAACTGATCCCATATAGCCTTATGAAAGGGTGACATCATGAACTCTATATAATCTGTATATACATATACATGCTGAAAGAACAGTACGGGTCAACTAGGCCGCTACATATACTGTACACAAAAGAATATAAGCCGACAAGCCTACATCATTGTCGACAAGTACATACAACTGTCTACAGACCTCTACTGAAGTATAAAGCAGTAAAAAGGACGCGACAGAGCCCCGTCATACCTATATGCATACACATCTCCAAAGAATGGCATACCAAAATAGACTTCAGCTCCAGATCAAATGGAGCGCGCTGACTACTGCTAGATATAGAGGTCCTATTGAGCAGGACCACCTGTCTATCTACCTAAACGTACGGGCATGAACGCAGCCCCTCGAGTAATAGGGGAGTCAGTACGGATAATGTACTGAGTATGTAAGGCATAAGAGTAACATAAGCATAAGCATAAGAATCATGAACAAAATCTGGAACTCAATGTCACTAACTGTCCACATAAATTTGCATGAACCAGTATCTATAAGTATGTGTATAAATCTATATAACTGACAAAGCCTCTGTGGGCGTATAATCTGCATGCTCTCAATGATAATCATGCTCATGTATATAAATATAGGTCATAGTGCCGAGGAAAGTTCAGCCCGATCCATATCCCACATAATAGTGCCGAGGAACGTACGGCCCAATCCATATATCATATAACAATGTCGAGAAACATACTTCCCGATCTATATATATATAATAGTGCCGATGAACATACGGCCCGATCCAAGGTGGGCCAAGTGGCTTTTGAGATAGATCTAGCCTCAGAACTTGAGTAAGTTCATCTAATTTTTCATGTGTCGATGCTTCGTAAATGTGTTGGAGATCCTTCTAAAATCGTGCCAGGAGATGATGTGCAAATTACCAAAAAGTTGGCTTATGAAAAGGTACCCATTGCGATACTAGATAGGCAAGTGCGGAAACTCAGAAACAAAGAAATAGCCTCAGTTAATTTCTTATGGAGAAACAATAATAGAGAATAAATGACTTAAGAGGTAGAAGAAGATACGAAATCCAAATATCTGCATTTATTTCCACCCCCATAAGAGACTCAAGATGAGACGTCATTGTCTTAAGGTATGTAATGCTTTCTTGTAATGCTTTCAGTCGTGTGTGGCTATTAAGCCTTATATATATATTATATATATATATATATATATATATATTCTGGTCGGGTATGATAGCTAGCATAATGAGTGGTGCCCGGTAGTCAGCTCCGGGTACTTGTCATGGCCCACTAGTTGGGTCGTGACAGATGCACTCCCTGCTGGATGAAATGGATATTGGGAATATTATTGTCTCTGTCCTCCCCTGGACTCAGCACTGATAGCTTGAGATCTGGCCCTCTTGCCATGGCCCCGGTCACGATCACGCTCTGTCCTCCGCTGACACTTGCGGCCC
Source organism: Lycium ferocissimum (assembly GCF_029784015.1). Taxonomy (NCBI): domain Eukaryota; kingdom Viridiplantae; phylum Streptophyta; class Magnoliopsida; order Solanales; family Solanaceae; genus Lycium; species Lycium ferocissimum. The sequence continues at coordinate 47,150 of NW_026725398.1, forward strand.
TCCGAATTCTGTGCATATGCCTGCATACGAGAGATATCCATGCCCGGCTTTAACGCGGCAGTCGTACAAGCATCTATAAATTGTGGCCCTACACAAGCCACAAAATGATGATCAATATCCTCCATCTCAGCCACCGTAGCTGGAGCATATCTGGCCATAGAATCAAAATGCACACAATACTCCTAGACACTCATACTGCCCTGCTCAATGTGCAGAAACCTATCTGCTCGGGATCGTCGGACTTCCGGTGGTAAATAATGGCGAATAAGAGCATCTGAAAACTCTCACCAAATAGCTGGAGGGGCATTCTCTCCCTAGATAGCTCCCAAGTCCGATCCCACTATACTGGAATAGCACGAAGCCTATATGAATCCAACTCCACAGACTCAAACCCATCTACGTGCATATCACTCAAGGTCCTCTGCATACCATCAATGAAATCCTGAGGGTCCATATTTTGCTTTATCATAGAAAACTCTGGAGGGTCTAACCTGAGGAGAGTCTTAACCCTCGAACTACCAGCCTTATTTGCCTGATCAACACCAACCCCCTGTCGTTGAGCCTGAGCGGCTACCAATCTGGTCAATAACTGCATAGCATCCTGCACATCCTGGCTTGGTACATCCGATTGAGGAACTGGGGCAGGTGCTGGAGGCGGGGTTTGCGAAGTCTCAGACGGGCTCTCACTTTGAATCTCATCTCCAGACCTCGTAGCCTGCCGAGTATAGCTAGTGGCCTCACCGGTAGCTCTCTTGGCCTTCAGGGTAGTTGTTGTATTCTTGTGAGGCATCGCTGAAATCAGAACAAATCATTAGAAGGCAAACTCTCAACTCATGGCTCTATCGCACTATCTAAGAGTAAAAAGAATGACATCATCCTAAATATCCTGTAGCCTCCTGTTTATAAGTGTGGTGCACAACACACCCTTAAATAAGATTCTACTAGACACGGTCTATAGGAAACCCAGGACGGAACTGCTCTAATACCACTTCTATCACGACCCAAACCGATGAGTCGTGACAAGTGTCTGACCCTTAGCAACCAAACACCCCTATACTCATATTTGAACCATACTAAACATCAAGGGCCCATAGGTAACTTAAACTGATCCCATATAGCCTTATGAAAGGGTGACATCATGAACTCTATACAATCTGTATATACATATACATGCCGAAAGAACAATACGGGTCAACTAGGCTGCTACATATACTGTACGCAAAAGAATAGAAAACGACAAGGCTACATCATCTGACAAGTACATACAACTGTCTACACACCTCAACTGGAGTATAAAGCTGTAGAAAGGACGGGACAGGGCCCCGTCATACCTATATTGTTACACCTCGAAAAATATTTCGTTGATGTACAGTGGATAGATTAACGAAGGGCGCGAAGTATACGATATTTCAATAAGTAAGAAATAGCATTTGATGACCCTAATTGAGATTTCAAAGACATTAGAGGCAAGAGAAGAAAGTTTGCCAAGAAAGGCAAGGCATACGTTATGTATCAGAAAGGATTTACGAGTAACAAGTTAATGATGACTCAATGATGTATTGGAGAAGAGTTATAACATCCCTTAGATGGTTAATGATATGTTAAACAAGTGTTAAGAAGGTTCCATAAGGATTGGAGATCAAACGAGTCGACGAGAATGAATTTCGGCAAGCTGGGCAATATAAGGTCCGACATACGAACTGTTACATCCCATATTTGGAACGTTGGGACGATTCGGGTCAACTATGATAAGTTGGGGTAAGACCATTCCGGGATGCGAAGTCGAGACGTTTGACCTTCGATTGTGTTGTAAGACCTAAGTGTGCATGAGTTTGTTGGCATGGAACATTTAGGAAAAAATTGGGACCAAAGATGGAATATTTGGAAGTGGCCAATTATTGAAAAAAAAAGGGGGCCATGTGGCCGGCCACCTTTGGAGTGGGCCATGGCCACATGGTTGGCTATTAATTGAAATTAAAAGATCACTTAGTCATCTTAGTCCATCATCTTTACTGTTATAGCCCGTATTTTGTACGTTTGGAAATTCGAAGTCGACGTGGAAAGTTAAGGGCAAGACCATCTTCAAAAAATTATTTTAATATACGAGTTGTCGTGAATATTATTTATGACTATTATTAGTATGGAAATATTGTGAGAGACTAAGGGCAAAAGAGAAATTTGCAAAATAGGCCGTAAAAATAATGCGGAAGGCTAGGGGCAAAATGGTAATATTTAGGAAAGTCGAGGGAAAAATGGGAATTTCACAAGAGTTCAAGAAAATTCTTGAAGGGACAAAGCTTACACAAGAAGAAGCTTGGTCTTCTTTGGTTAATTTCAAGAAAAAGGAAGAATATTCTAGAAAAGAAGAGAGAAGGGGGTCATGTGTTTATATTTTATTTTGAGGGACTTATTTATAAATATAGATAAGTAGAGGGGAAGAATTATAAGACATTACATATATTCCCACAAGTTCATGAAACTTCAAGAGAAGAGAGAAAGAAGAAAGAACAAGGGGCCATGTTCGGCCACCTTGGAAAAAAAAAAGAAGGAAAAACCGAGAGAAAAAAAAAAAGAAGAAGAAGAAGGGAGCTTTCAACTTGTTCTTCCTAGCCAAGCAATTCAATAAAGGGTTCTTGGTAAGGTGGAGTGATTTGTAGAGCAAGGAAAACACAACTTCATAAGTTGGAAATTTAAGCAAGTTGGAGAATCAAAGAAGGAGGTAAGAATTCATTCTCTTTACATGTTATGGATATTTTTGCATGTTGTAGTATACAAAAAGGAGTGAAATTCATGAGGAATATGGAAGTGGAGGGTGGCCGTGCATGTGTATATGTGTGTGTGTAGAGATTTTGTGCTAATTATTTTATTTAGTGTTTGGTTGTTATTGTTGTAAATGTTATGTTGATGATGGAAGTTGCACGATTTTGCAAAGGCTGTGGTTGTGCATGCATGATGTTGGCCGTGTAATTATGGTGTGGTATAGAGGGAAATGAGTCAATTTTATTTAAAAGAATGGATTGTTGTTGTGCGTGGATTCTATATTGCTAATGAAAAGCTTAATGATCTTAGAGAAATTATGGTAGTTGGAGGCTTGTGGTTGAAGTTATGTAAATTGAATATTATGTTTTTACATGAATGAAAGACAATGATATTAGTATGGTGTTGTCGGAATATGTGTTATAAGGTTATTATTGTTTTTATGGGAGTTGGAAGGTTTCGAAGGAAGTAGTATATTCATTGAGTTATTATAATGTAGCTTGGATTGAATATGGAAATGGTTAGCATGGTTGTTGACTTTATGATTGATAGTTTGGCCGGGTTGCATTCCTGGGATTGTTGTTGGTTGAAATTGGCCAAGTTGAACTTGGTGGTATGGTGTATTTACAGGGGAAGTCTTTGCCGAAATTTTGGTAGACAAGTGTTATTTCGAGAATTCACTTTTAGATGCTCAAGTTAACATTTGGTAAATGTGACCAATTTGTAGATTTTGATGGACTCGGAACTTGAATTTGGAGGAGCGTAAGAAGCGGAAAAAGGTATGTAAGACTTCACTTTCCTTCTTTGGCATGTCTTAGACGTAATAGGCTTGAAAACGTGTCTCGGGGGCAATTCCTTTCCTAGAAATCCGAGATTGAAATTAGTTACTATTCATTCAGTAGAATTGAAGCAAATGTTCACGAAAAGTTGAAAGAAGTGCCTAAACATCTAGAACTCGCACAAGTGGGACCCGATCACCTTAAAACTCTCATAAGTGATGTCTTGAAATGTGTTATACGTAAATTGTATACGCCACCTCATTTGACTCGAGGTGGGCCCACTATTCCCAAATTCCTTTCTATCGTCCCGTTTGGCTTATCTCCGTACTATAGCTAATGAAAGTTCTTGGTTATCACCCCGACTGCCAAACAATAGCTGTTTTAACCAAACCCTTGACCCCAAGGTATGATTTTCCTTCCTAAAAGTTTACAAGTGTTTTTCAAAATATTCATTTTTCTCCAAAAACCAAGTTTTACAATATTGAAAGTCTTAATGACTAAAACGACGACCATGGTTCTATGATGATGTGATGATAATGACGATACTAGGTATGAGAAAAAGTATATGACGAATATGTCAAGGATATGTTCTTACTACGAATATGACGATACGAAATGTTAAGCTATTTTTGAATAATGACTATTTTCAAAGGTTTTAAAGTAAACGAAATGATGCCTTATGGTCCTGTCCTATGATTTCTCACGAAGTTACTCTCCATTGATAGTCTCGCCTTATTATTAGTTCTTTCAAGGTGAGATAAAGCGCCTATGATTATTCCATAATACAATCGGAGGTTACCGACCTTCCGTCACTCCGATAACGTTATAGCTTTTCTTTGGGCTCCCTTGCATGCTATGGTATATGTATATATATATGTATATGGGGAAGATGGGGAGCAGGGCAGAGCGCTATAGACGCTGGGTTATACACGGTACATGTAGCCGTATCTATCATGATATCATCCCAGACGCGGGATGCCCGAACGCGGGACACATACATCAGTATTCATGGTTAAATGGATCGGCTGCCGACGCCTCGGCAATACAGCATATTACATGATATATTTTCTATATACATGAAAAAGAAATGTTTATCAAAGACAGCTTAGCATGCATGGCATCCGCCCTGAGTGGCACACACATGTACAGGTTACTCCTTTATCCTATGATACGGTCTATGTTTCCATACAGTTATTACACATGCACAGGTTACAGTTTTACGCGTGATATGTTCCAAATGTACAGATACAGCTTCCCATGATATGTCTCATATGTACAGGATACTTTCTTTACATGATGTGCTCTATAGCTCAGACTATGTCGTTACTGTCCATGTCTTACCTACTCAGTACATTGCTCGTACTGACCCCTCTTCTTCGGGGGCTGCGTTTTATGCCGCGCGAGTGCACCCGTGACGAGTCAAGTAGCATAGAAGGTGCCCGGCGGAGTTGGTAGGCTCCACTTGTCCTGAGTATGCGCCGAGTCGAGTATATGTGCCATGATGTCTTGTATGAAGTTAGAGACTTTGCAGACACAGTCGTGGGTTTCGGGAGTCAGTTTGTATTATGATGCAAGTTCTGTACAGTTACATATTTTACTTGATTTAAAAGCAACAAAGGAATATTTCAGCAATCTCGTTATGTATACTTGACGTAGAGAAAAAAAAATTAGTACGCAGTAAGAGCCAGTGGGTTCGCTCGGCTCCGGACACGGGGTCGGGTGCCCATCACACCCTAGTGAGACCGGGGTGTGACAAAGTGGTATCAGAGCAGGTCGGTCTAAGGGTTGTCTGCAAAGTCGTGTCCAGTAGAGTCCTGTTTATGAGTGTGAAGCCGGCCACATTTATAAACAGGAGGCTGCGGGGCATCTAGGAATGGTTGACCTTCTTTCTGTTATCAGATCGTGCGATAGAGCCAAGACATAGGAAGTAAGATTCATTATATTAATTGTTTATTTCCGCAGGCGCCCAGTATCGGCTGAAAAAGGCGTAGGATGATATGGAAATCAAACGAGGTGAGACTGGATGGATATATCTGTTCTGTTACGTGGAGCTGAGCGCCAGACAGGAAATAGTCATACATGCGAGCGGAAGGTGAACATCAGGAATTAAAAAGGGCAAAACTGTCATTACAAAAGAAAGGACGTGTTACGAAAATGCCTTGGAAGCTGTGAGACTTCGATTGGCCCCAGAGCATGTAATAAAGGTCATGTGAGGAGGTAGACGCGAAAATATCAGCATTAAGACACCGAATTTCAGTGAAGTTTCGAAGTTAAGCGTGCTCAGGTGGGAGCAATTCAGGATGGGTGACCCCCTGGGAAGTTTATAAGAAATTCTATAGATTGAAACATAAGAGACAAATGAAGAGCTGGGGTAATCTAAGGAAAACTAGGATGTACAGAATGGTTGGAGACTATAAGAGGATGCGTAAGACGAGACAGACTACCTCGGTGAAGGGACAGGAGGCGCATCACAGCCCTAGAATTAGGATAGGCTTGAACAGCGTCTGGACGTATTTTGTGGGCTAGCCGATAACAAGTATATCTATATATATAAAAAGGTGTAAGGTATCTCATATATGCTTATGTCGGTGGACGTGTGAGTCAGTGCAAGATGAGGAGATCGAAAGGTCAAGGACGTACCAAAAGTAAGAAAATTTAGTAAAAGGAAGCTCCCGAGAGAAAATTACCGGCAGAGCACGAGATGGCCGAGGTAAGGACACAAGTAGGCACGTGAAAAGGGATAGATTATGATACAAGGATAAGGAGTTTCCGAGATGTCCGACACGGAATTAGAAGGAAGATGAGAAACAAGGTATAAATGAAGACTTTATAAAAGGAAATTTGTTGGTATAAGAAGCCCCTTAAAGGGGGGGAGATCGTATTAGAAGAGGGAATCTATGACATGGAGCAAAGACTTATGAAAAGGTCAAGAAGTTCTACTATAAGGAAAATAAGGTAAAGGATAAGGAACGGGCGTAAAGGAAAGAGTAGCTATAAAAGGAACCCTCCCAGAGTATTATGACGCCCATAAGGTCAGTTGAACATTCGAAGACGAATGTTCTAAAGGGGGGGAAGATGTTATAGCCCGTATTTTGTACGTTTGGAAATTCGAAGTCGACGTGGAAAGTTAAGGGCAAGACCATCTTCAAAAAATTATTTTAATATACGAGTTGTCGTGAATATTATTTATGACTATTATTAGTATGGAAATATTGTGAGAGACTAAGGGCAAAAGAGAAATTTGCAAAATAGGCCGTAAAAATAATGCGGAAGGCTAGGGGCAAAATGGTAATATTTAGGAAAGTCGAGGGGAAAAATGGGAATTTCACAAGAGTTCAAGAAAATTCTTGAAGGGACAAAGCTTACACAAGAAGAAGCTTGGTCTTCTTTGGTTAATTTCAAGAAAAAGGAAGAATATTCTAGAAAAGAAGAGAGAAGGGGGTCATGTGTTTATATTTTATTTTGAGGGACTTATTTATAAATATAGATAAGTAGAGGGGAAGAATTATAAGACATTATATATATTCCCACAAGTTCATGAAACTTCAAGAGAAGAGAGAAAGAAGAAAGAACAAGGGGCCGTGTTCGGCCACCTTGGAAAAAAAAAAAAAAAGGAAAAACCGAGAGAAAAAAAAGAAGAAGAAGAAGAAGGGAGCTTTCAACTTGTTCTTCCTAGCCAAGCAATTCAATAAAGGGTTCTTGGTAAGGTGGAGTGATTTGTAGAGCAAGGAAAACACAACTTCATAAGTTGGAAATTTAAGCAAGTTGGAGAATCAAAGAAGGAGGTAAGAATTCATTCTCTTTACATGTTATGGATATTTTTGCATGTTGTAGTATACAAAAAGGAGTGAAATTCATGAGGAATATGGAAGTGGAGGGGTGGCCGTGCATGTGTATATGTGTGTGTGTAGAGATTTTGTGCTAATTATTTTATTTAGTGTTTGGTTGTTATTGTTGTAAATGTTATGTTGATGATGGAAGTTGCACAATTTTGCAAAGGTTGTGGTTGTGCATGCATGATGTTGGCCGTGTAATTATGGTGTGGTATAGAGGGAAATGAGTCAATTTTATTTAAAAGAATGGATTGTTGTTGTGTGTGGATTTTATATTGCTAATGAAAAGCTTAATGATCTTAGAGAAATTATGGTAGTTGGAGGCTTGTGGTTGAAGTTATGTAAATTGAATATTATGTTTTTACATGAATGAAAGACAATGATATTAGTATGGTGTTGTCGGAATATGTGTTATAAGGTTATTATTGTTTTTATGGGAGTTGGAAGGTTTCGAAGGAAGTAGTATATTCATTGAGTTATTATAATGTAGCTTGGATTGAATATGGAAATGGTTAGCATGGTTGTTGACTTTATGATTGATAGTTTGGCCGGGTTGCATTCCGGGATTGTTGTTGGTTGAAATTGGCCAAGTTGAACTTGGTGGTATGGTGTATTTACGGGGGAAGTCTTTGCCGAAATTTTGGTAGACAAGTGTTATTTCGAGAATTCACTTTTAGATGCTCAAGTTAACATTTGGTAAATGTGACCAATTTGTAGATTTTGATGGACTCGGAACTTGAATTTAGAGGAGCGTAAGAAGCGGAAAAAGGTATGTAAGACTTCACTTTCCTTTTTTGGCATATCTTAGACGTAATAGGCTTGAAAACGTGTCTCGGGGGAAATTCCTTTCCTAGAAATCCGAGATTGAAACTAGTTACTATTCATTCAAAAGTAGAATTGAAGCAAATGTTCACGAAAAGTTGAAAGAAGTGCCTAAACATCTAGAACTCGCACAAGTGGGACCCGATCACCTTAAAACTCTCATAAGTGATGTCTTGAAATGTGTTATACGTAAATTGTATACGCCACCTCATTTGACTCGAGGTGGGCCCACTATTCCCAAATTCCTTCCTATCGTCGCGTTTGGCTTATCTCCGTACTATAGCTAATGAAAGTTCTTGGTTATCACCCCATCGCCAAACAATAGCTGTTTTAACCAAACCTTGACCCCAAGGTATGATTTTCCTTCCTAAAAGTTTACAAGTGTTTTTCAAAATATTCATTTTTCTCCAAAAACCAAGTTTTACAATATTGAAAGTCTTAATGACTAAAACGACGACCATGGTTCTATGATGATGTGATGATAATGACGATGCCAGGTATGAGAAAAAGTATATGACGAATATGTCAAGGATATGTTCTTACTACGAATATGACGATACGAAATGTTAAGCTATTTTTGAATAATGACTATTTTCGAAGGTTTTAAAGTAAACGAAATGATGCCTTATGGTCCTGTCCTATGATTTCTCACGAAGTTACTCTCCATTGATAGTCTCGCCTTATTATTAGTTCTTTCAAGGTGAGATAAAGCGCCTATGATTATTCCATAATACAATCGGAGGTTACCGACCTTCCGTCACTCCGATAACGTTATAGCTTTTCTTTGGGCTCCCTTGCATGCTATGGTATATGTATATATATATGTATATGTATGTATATGGGGAAGATGGGGAAAAGGGCAGAGCGCTATAGACGCTGGGTTATACACGGTACATGTAGCCGTATCTATCATGATATCATCACGGACGCGGGATGCCCGGACGCGGGACACATACATCTGTATTTATGGTTAAATGGATCGGCTGCCGACGCCTCGGCAATACAGCATATTACATGATATATTTTCTATATACATGAAAAAGAAATGTTTATCAAAGACAGCTTAGCATGCATGGCATCCGCCCACGAGTGGCACACACGTATACGGGTTACTCCTTTATCCTATGATACGGTCTATGTTTCCATACAGTTATTACACATGCACAGGTTACAGTTTTACGAGTGATATGTTCCAAATGTACAGATACAGCTTGCCATGATATGTCTCATATGTACAGGATACTTTCTTTACATGATGTGCTCTACAGCTCATACTATGTCGTTACTGTCCATGTCTTACCTACTCAGTACATTGCTCGTACTGACCCCTCTTCTTCGGGGGCTGCGTTTCATGCCGCGCAGGTACACCCAGACGAGCTGAAGTAGCATAGAAGGTGCCCAGCGGAGTTGGTAGGCTCCACTTGTCCTGGAGTACTGCCGAGTCAGAGTATATGTGCCATGATGTCTTGTATGAAGTTAGAGACTTTGCAGACACAGTCGTGGGTTTCGGGAGTCAGTTTGTATTATGATGCAAGTTCTGTACAGTTACATATTTTACTTGATTTAAAAGCAGCAAAGGAATATTTCAGCAATCTCGTTATGTATACTTGACGTAGAGAAAAAAAAAATTAGTACGCAGTAAGAGCCAGTGGGTTCGCTCGGCTCCGGACACGGGGTCGGGTGCCCATCACACCCTAGTGAGACCGGGGTGTGACATTTACCTCCTAGAATTTTCAAGAAGTTTGGAGAAAAAGAAAGAGAGAAGAGAGAGGTAGATGGTATTCGGCCATGGCTATGGAAAATCAAGACCAAGAGTAAGCCACCAAAAAAATTATTTCTTCAAGCAAACCTACTAATTGGAGGGTGCTTAGTAACGTGGAGTTGTTGTTTCAAGCGTTGGACTACTCGTTTTCATCCTTGGCCAACTTTAGACAAGTTGAGGAGTTGTGAAGAAAGGTAAGTTCTAACCTTGTTTTATGAGTTATGGAAGGTTTATGTGTGTTGTTGTATGTTAATATGAATGGAATTCATGAAAATATGCATGTTGGGGTGTTGGGCCGTGTAGGTGTATGTGTGTGGGAGTGATGAATTTGTTGCATGTAGCATGGTTTATGTTTGTTGTGGTATGTAAAAATGGATGAAAATCATGAAAACATGGATGTCAAAGTTGAGCCGTGTATATTAGTGTGGTAGCCGTGTGGTGTGTTGTGTAGTAGTAGTAATGGATTAATTGTATTTAGTATGTTTGAGTGTTGTTATGAAGTGTAGAAATGGATGGAAGTCATGGAAGTTGTGTGATGTTGATGTGGCCGAAAATGGACAATTTTGTATGTTAAGGAATGAACTTATATTAGGTGGTATGTTAGTTGTGTCGTTGTGAATTCTATGTTGATTATAAGCTTGTGATAACTTAAGTGGATGTTGTAAATGTTATGGCCTAATTTGGAAGATTTTGTGTATTTAGTGTAATTTTTACATTTATGGAAATGACATGGTTAGAATGTGGATTGTTGGAGTAAATCATGATTTGAAATCGAGGAATGTGTTAGAGTTGAGGTTCTCGGGTTTGGGGACAATTTCGGGTGGATTGGAACATTTGTTGGATTGTTGGAAATATTGTGTGAATTGTTTAAAGAGTTCTTGAATAATGTTTGAATGGTTTCGGATTGGTAATTGATTATGTGAACACTAGTGTTGGTTTGATTATATATTGGTTTATATGTATGTAGTTGTAGTGAGCGTAAATGAAATGTTGTTGGAATGTGTGGAGAAGAATTTGTAATGTTCGAATGTGTTTCGAATTGATTATGGATATTGTTGGAATGATTGTTGGTATTCTTTGTGTTGTTGAATTTGACCGAGTTGAATTCTCGGGGTTGTGCATTTATAAGGGAAGTGCTGCCCAAATTTCCGTAGGGTTATGTGTTAGTTGGAAATGAACTTCTAAATGCTTGGTTGACGTTGGTATTTGTTGATGTTATGTAGATCTTGGAGAATTCGAGATATAGGTTTGATTTGGATTAGCGTTGTGTGCGAGCGAGGTATGTAAAGCTTAACTCTTCTTTCTTTTGGCATGTCTTAGTTGTACGTAGGCTACGATACGAGCCTCGAGGAAATTCTATTCCCACAATCCGAGCATGTCTATGATTCGCGTTTGTCTCTTGGTATTCGTATGTTGATGTGAGAAAATATTGGCTTTGATGTTGTTGGAATAATTGATTTTTAAAGTTGCATAAAAACTTGGTTTTCAAAAGAGTTTTATTCTTAAACGACGTTGAAACTACGAGCTAGTAACTTTCGACTAAGGGCTCGGATTGCTTCGATATCATTGTGGGAGGTTGTATGGCGTGTGATGAGTATGTTTCCCATAGGCGGGCCCGGTTCGGGTCGACACTCGTCCGTGGGTTCCGCGACCTTCCCTTGTACATTTCTGATGACGTTTGAAAGAGTTTGGTATGACGATTTTCCCGATTTCCAAGTATGGTCATTTTACTTACCTTTTGAATCTATGATAATGATTTTATGCATATGGTTACTCACGACTCTGCTCGTACCTTTTGTTGGTACATCCTTCACCGGATCCCGGGCCGGTTATGTTGTCGTGCGCACTATGATATACTCCGGTGTTATGCTGTGTTACGGTTCCCGAGACCTCGCCATAGGGCCGGGTTCCGTTTATGGAGTTATGCTGTGATATGGCTTATGATGTGTTGTGATTATGTGTTATGTTCGGGGTTGTACGGGGATTCGAAACCTTCTGGTGTTATGCTGTGTTATGGCGCCATCGACGGGCGGGCGACCATATTTCCTGTGCCCTACGCATGCTTTGTATTTTGAAAATAAACATTTCACATTTTGGAAATGTACTTACTTTCGGTACTTCTGTTTCGAGCGTGACTCAGATTTGCTTACTATATTTTCTGCTTTGCATACTCAGTACAAATTCCGTACTGACCCCCTTTCTTCGGGGGGGGGGGGGCTGCGTTTTATGCCCGCAGGTACAGACGCCCAGCTTGGTGATCCGCCAGTTTAGGACACCTATCCTGTTGTGTTGGAGTGCTCCTTTTTATCCCGGAGCCTACATCTTGGTATATACTCGTTCGTTGCATGTGTGTGTGTGTGTGTGTGTGTGTGTTCAGGGGTACGGCGGGGCCCTGTCCCGTCATATGATTCTGTTTGTCTGTATAGAGGCCTGTAGACGTATATGTGGGTTGTGTGCCTACCCTGTACAGATGGGTTTGTATATTATATGTTTTGGGCGATCCTATTCGCCGTGGCAGCCTTGTCGGCTTGCATATATATATATATTTTTTGGGCCGTTGTGCCATTGATAGCCTCGCGGCTTCTATGTATGTGTATGGTTGTGTTTGAGACAGCGTTTGATACTCATTTATGCATAAGCCAGCTGCGTGTGATTCAGGTTTGATGAATGCGTTTGGGTGCCCAACTCGGGCACTAGTCACGGCCTACGGGGTTGGGTCGTGACACGAACCGTATAAAACATACTGGCCGTATGCTAGGCCATATGTTCTACCCAGAATGGCTGCCTTAGCTGGACCAAAGATACGGCCAGACATACGGTCCATATAAAAGATACGGACCGTATGTTGGTCCATAGAATTGAGTCGGGACAGCTTTAAAATTAATATGAGGACTTAAACCTCACTCCATTCATTTCATTTTTCACCCAACACTTCAAGAACTCTCTAGATATCTCTCCACACTTCTTCTACAAGAACCCGAGAGAAATTCATGATCTACTTCATCAAACCAAGGGAATCAAGTGTAAGAAACTCATTGGAGTTCATCCAAGTCAAGAAATTCCATTGGAAGTGAATTAGGGTTTTGGCTCAAGTGAAGTATTTCCTCTCAAAGCTCATTCCTACACTGTCTAAGGTAAGTTTTATGATCATTCCATTTTGTTTAAGATATTGAGAGGTTGAAAGACTTAGATTATGAAAGGAGATAGAAAATTGGTTACAAAGATGAGTTGTAGCTTGGAATGAGTCATGATTCTTGATATGTTGTGATTATGATTATGTTATAAATGATATTAAGGAGATGGGATAAGCCTTATATTGTGAGTAAATGTAATACTATATTATGACCATGATTATGGATGAATTGATGTGATAGTGTGAAATGTGGATAATGTGGATGAATGAAGATTGTTGGTTATAATGTTGTGAATGTTATTATATACGTTTGGGAGTTGATATATGATATGAGGAAAGTTATATAAACAAAGGAAATGCTGCCTAATTTTCTCTAGCTTTAGTGGAGCATGTTCATGTGATCGATTAGCTAACGTTAATACGAACTTTCTTGAAGGTAGAAACGCGAGCATTGAAGGAGAATGATCAAGCGATAGAATAGCTAAACAAAAAGGTATGTAAGGCTAGTCCTTTCCTTCTAAGGCATGACTCCTATGGCATGAATCTTCCTATTTTTCCATGACTTTCCTATGTAACGGAAATGATGAGTCTATGACTATAAAGAGCTATATAAGTATGAGATAAAGAAAAGAGATAAAACACGAGCATGATAATGATGATGGTGAGTTTAAGTATAAAGAATCCTAAAGTAAGATATGATGTCCATGAGGTTAATGATCCTAAGTATGGTTCCATTGATGTTTTTCCTTGTGTATACTCACCTTATAATGTTAGTCTCCTTCAAGGTGAGATATGATGCTTATGATCACTCCATAATGTAATTGGGGGTTTCCGACCTTACGTCCCCCCGATATAGTATAGATTGTCTTTAAGCTCTAATGCATGTTCTATGACAAATGTATGATGATGATAAGTTCATGATGAGTATATGATGATATGATTACATCATGCCTAATGGCCGGGCATGTCACCGCGAAGGCAGGCTGCATACGATTTCACCGTGCCTAGATGGTCGGGCATGTTACCGCTAAGGCGGGCTGCTTATGATTACACCAAGCCTAGAGAGTCGGGCATGGCACCACTAGTGAGCGGCGTATGATGGTTACCCGGACGCTGGTTAACGACGAGTGTGTACGTGATATGATGATATATGCGATTTCATGATATATGTGATATGATTAAAATGCTCACATTCTTAAAAGTCAAGCAGGTTATATCTTCATCTTATGTTGTATGATTTCTCTATTATGTTCATTTCATTCATGCCTTACATACTCAGTACAATGCTAGTACTGACGTCCTTTTTCTTTGGACGTTGTGTTCACGGCCACAGGTAGACAGGGAGGTGATCCAGACTCGTAGGAGCTATTAGCAGGCCTTGAGAGCACTCCATTGTTCCGAAGGTGCCATTGATTTATTCTTTTGTGTATATAGGTTTTGGGCATAACGGGGTCCTGTCCAGTCCATATGTCTAGTACTCTAGTAGAGTCTCGTAGATACGCATGTGTGGGTAGTATGGTCTCACGATTTCCCATTATATATATGTATTATTTAGATGGCCAAAGGGCTTATGTGCATAAAATGTCACGACCCGAGCTACGGGCCGCGACGGGTATCCGGGGCTAACCACCGAACACCACTCATTTTGCTATTATTCATACTATATGCTCATAATCATGTAAGGCGGAATTTACGAAATACATTTACTTTTATAAACATAAGCCCTTCGGCTATCCAAAATAATATATACATGCATATACATAAAAGCCATGGGACCAGACTACCCTGCTCTGCGTATCTAGGAGCCTGCGGAATACTAGACATCGGGACGGGACGGGGACCCCGTCATGCCCAAAAAACATGAATATACGGATATATATACCAAAAAGAGAAATACGTGGCACTTCCGGGAATATGGAGTGCTCTCAAATCATTGCTAGCTCCTATGATGCGGGCCACCTCCCGTTTACTTGTGGGCATGAACACGGCGTCCCGAAGAAAGGACGTCGATGCACGAATATTGTGCGAGTATGTGAAGCATAAACAATAATGAAGCATCAATAAGCGAGGAGGCATAAAACAAGGAGCAATACGTAGAATCGGCGTAATCATAAGGATGATCATGCATGCGACTTACTTTCGTACTCATCATCATATCATATATACATAACTTGTAATAAACGCCGACCATATAGGTGCGATTGTAATAATCAATATCATTAGCATCATCAATAGCACTCGTCCGGGATATTATCTCATGCCGCCCGCTAGTGGTGTACGCACGCTCATGCCGTTTGGCCATGGTGTGTGTAGTGCCCGCAGCAGGTGTTGCCCGGCCATATAGGTGCGGTGTGATATCATCATATACTCATTACATCATGCTTATCATAACATGCTTATCATAGTATGCTTATCATAACTCATCATGGTATGCTTGACATCATATACTTATCACAATACATGCATAGGGACTCTTAGCTATTCATACTTTATCGGGGTGACGTAAGGTCGTGGACCCCCGATGTCATTATGAGCATTCTTACGTATTCTGCCTCACCTTGAAGGAACAAGCATAAGGTGAGTGTGCACAATGATCAATATCATTAAATTACATAAATGTCATCATTAGCTTCTTAGAGGCATCATATCATAGGCTATAGCATTTCTAGACTTTAGCTTGCTATCATCATTTCGTATTCATCTTATATTTCTTATCTCGTATAGCTATTCATGAGAGAGGACTCTTAACTTTCTTGGAGATGGAACATTCATAGTAAAAGAGGAAACTCATGCCATAGGACTCATGCCTTAGAAGGAAGGGATTAGCCTCGCATACCTTTGTAGCTTAGCTACTCATCGCTTGTTCGTTCTCCTTGTCGCTTGTCTATACCTTCAATGGAATTCATATCGACATTAGTTATGTCATCGTAAAAAACATACTTACTAAGGCTATAGA